>NC_134487.1:267929905-268229905 GCF_040206685.1 Ascaphus truei | reverse complement strand
AACGCTATTACGACAAAGGAAACAAGTCGGACCAGTTGTTGGCCAATAAATTGAAAGGTCTACGGATTAAATCCCAAATTTCGGCAATTCGGACCAAATCGGGTGTAAAATCCTTTAAAGAGAAAGAAATTGCCCAAGAATTTTCAGACTTTTACACCAAACTGTACAACCTAAATCCCCCCCAAAATGCCCAGTCTGAGTTGGTGGCTATCTCTAGATACCTAGAGGAGTGCAGCTTACCTGCCCTTTCAGAAGAAACCGTCCTTAAACTTAATGAGAAAATATCCCCTAAAGAAATATTTGAAGTAATAAAACAACTAAAAGCAAACAAGACCCCATGGCCAGACGGTTTCTCGAACCAATATTACAAAAAATTCAAGAAAGTGCTGGTTTTCAACTAGTTTCTGGAGGGGGAGGATGTCCCAGTATTCATGTCCACAGCTAACCTGGCAATTATCCATAAAGAAGGAAGAGACCCGCTCCAATGCGGGAGCTATAGGCCAATATCTTTACTTAATTTGGATCTTAAAATTTATAGTAAAATCTTGCAAATAGACCAATATTACCGAGCTTGATCCATAAAGACCAGGTTGGATTTGTTTCGGGCAGACAAGCTTCGGATAACACGCGCAAAATAATAAATATCATTGACCACGTACATCTAGTGGGGACAAAAGCATTCCTATTAAATCTAGATGCTGAAAAGGCATTTGATAGAATTAGATGCGATTTCTTAGACCACACTATGACTAAATTTGGATTCAAAGGCCCTTTCCTGGAGGGGGCTAGGGCCCTATATAAGAACCCATCGGCTTTTGTCAAACTCCCAGGAGGAAACTCGGTCCCCATAAAAATTAAGAATGGTACCAGACAAGGTTGCCCTCTGTCCCCACTCCTTTTCGCACTATCAATCGAATCCCTGGCAAAAACAATTAGACAAAGCCAAGATATAAGAGGGGTCTCCATCGGGGACAGAGAACACAAAATTTCGCTGTTCGCGGATGACGTTATCCTGTCTCTGACATCCCCCATGACGACCCTTCCTAATCTTCAGTTTGAGTTGGAAAGATTCGGCCGGATCTCAGGGTTCAAAATCAACAGCGATAAATCAGAAGCCCTGAATCTTTCCCTGACCACCCAAGAAGTAAAACTAATGAAGCTCAACTTTAGTTATAAGTGGAGCTCCACAAATATAAAATACTTGGGAGTCAGAATAGCCAACTCATACGCAGCATTGTACAATTGCAATTTTCCCCCTTTATTCACAAAAATTAAACAAGATCTCCAGAGATTAAACAAATACCATATTTCGTGGCTCGGTAGGGTATCATGAGTTAAGATGAACATCCTTCCCAGACTGCTGTATTTCTTCCAGACTCTCCCGGTCTGTGTGCCGCTGGCAGACCTCAAAAACTTCCAAAATAGCATCTTCCAATTTATATGGAAAAATAAAAGGCCTCGAGTGGCGCGAACGGTAATGCTTGCCCCAAAGGAGTGCGGAGGCCTAGGTGTACCAGATATAATCAAATACTACAAAGCATCTCACCTAAAACAAACGGTGGTATGGAACAACGACCCAGCGTCCTGTGGCTGGTTGGAGATTGAGGCCTCATACGTAGCTCCCCTATCCCTTGGAGCACTACGTTGGTCCAAGGGGGGTGGGAAGATAACAATACCAGGCAAAATAGGCCTGGGAGCCATAAGATGTACGTGGAAAATTTGGTCACAAACAAAAGACAGACATGGATTGACATCCTCCTCCTCCCCCTTATACCTATATTTAATAACCCAGATTTTCCCCGGGGTTGCGACCCCAGGGACTTTAAGCAATTCCGTGAGTCGGGTATAAAGACAGCATCAGACTTACTTAACAAGGGAGTAGGATGTGATCAGAGACGACCAACAGAAAGCGTTCCCATGGGAACGCCGCAGCTCAAGCGGCGATCTGGAAATGGGTGATATACAGCGCGCTACTGCTATACAGCATACTTATTAGAGCTATATCCCTTTATTATGAGGAGTTTACCAATGAGGGATACCTAGCTGTTAGCTAATTATTTATTCTACTACACAGTGACGCTCAAATGTGAGGTCCTGAGACACAGAGGATTGTGTGTATTTTGACTAATTCAGTCACCACAGCGCCGTGTGTAACCATAGACTAAATACACAGAGTCTATAGGCAGTGTGATTTTCATTTGGCACCTCCGTGCCAGTGCTGTATACACCCCCAATACAACTTATTCATACACCTCACTGTTTGCTGATTCACTCCGTTTTCGCTCTCTTATGTGATTTTAGATTATTTGCAAATTAACTGTTCATTGTTTTGTGTATATACTAAGTACTAATTAAATAATTTTTGGTTTTGTATTTTACCTCCTAACACCCATATAGTTTGATTTGACTTGATCTATGTACATATATATCATCACTCAGAGTTATATATTTAGTTGAGTGCAATACCCATGGGAACGCTTTCTGTTGGTCGTCTCTGATCACATCCTACTTAATTGTCTATAGTTCCATGCACCGCTTTTTACCTTGACATTTGATTACTATGGTGAGCAGTGTTTTTCCATTTTTCATTTTACTTAACAAGGGGCCTCTGATGTCATTTTTGGAGTTACAGGACAGACAACCCTTGGTAAAACTTCCCTTATACGGATTCCTCCAGATCAGACATTTCCTCCAAGTGGCGTCCCACAGGTCCAAATTTAAAAGCATCACGACCTTCGAAAAGAAATGTGCCGTGGGAACTTACCAAAGAGGTTTGATCTCGGGAATCTACCTGGGACTAGCACGTTCCATGATACCCGTCAACCACAATTATATGTTGAAATGGACTGAGGACCTAAACGTAGACATAGATAGAGATGACTGGGAGGACATTTGGGAAGCTGCAGCCAAAACATCCATTTGTACTACTACCAAAGAGAATATATACAAAATTCTATTTCATTGGTACCTGTCCCCGAGAAGGCTGAGCCGGATCTTCCCTGACCAGCCAGATATGTGTTGGAGAGGGTGTGGTAAGGGTGGAGATCTGGCACATATACTATGGACTTGCCCTAAGGTCCAGATTTTCTGGAATATGATCTGCTCAATAGCGGAGGAAATAGCAAGAGAAGCGATCCCTGTAGACCCCCTGGTGTTCCTTCTAGCGAAA
Organism: Ascaphus truei; assembly: GCF_040206685.1. Taxonomy (NCBI): domain Eukaryota; kingdom Metazoa; phylum Chordata; class Amphibia; order Anura; family Ascaphidae; genus Ascaphus; species Ascaphus truei. Next base: position 268,226,736 of record NC_134487.1, on the reverse strand, counting down.
CCAACTGATTCAGCCTCAGCTTCTACAAGAAAACTAATCTCACACCTGCTCACAGCAGCTCGCTGCTCGCTAACAGCCAACTGGAAACAAATAAAAACCCCGTCCAAACAGATGGTTCTCCGTAGAACAAATGAGGTTAAATCGATGGAATACTTGTCGGCCCTCCTGAACCAGAGCCTAGACCGGTTTAACAAGTTCTGGGACTTATGGCCCTACAAATAAGATTGAAACACTCGCATCTCCAAATCGCTGCGCCTTCTCCCCCCCTCCCTCTTCACCCTTTTCTTTTTCTCTTTCTCTACCTGTTCTACACTATCCTCATTTTTCTTCTTTAAAACAAGGAGGAGTTACTGTTTATTCTCTGCAAGCTTCCCTGTCTAGGTTCTGTAAGATTGACTGCCTTACTGTATGTACAATGGGTAAACACACCTGTTGTAAATGTTTTGGAATGTTGCCTGTAACCCTCCATGAAAACAATAAAAATGTTTGTTAAAAAAAAAAAAAAAAATCACCCATGCAAGGAGACAAACCTTATACAGTATGTTTCGACAAATTATCACTATTTCATTGTTAATTTTACACGGTTTAGCACGCATATAACAAAGGATACTGTAAGTCCAGGCTATATCTACAGTATACAGTATATAAATCATTTTTTTGTATCTGCAAGTACAATAGTATTACTGCAATGGTTTTCATTTCAATACGGGCCAGTACTAACATAACTGGTGGTGATATTGCTTTACAGAGGTTATCTGGTACAGTATGTTGGTTTTTGTAACGCATGTGGGATAGAGAGACTCTGCTGATCAGTCCCTGCAGTTTAACCAATGCAAAGTTGATGCTTGCGGTTGTCATGAGTACACCTAAGTAAGCTCCAAATTGGTCTACATTATCATGTGATCATAACACCACATTCAGTGAGCAAAAATCAAGTAACACAGCTTTCAGAAGGGCCCATCTATTGCTTTCTACAGCAAATCGTAACTATTGGTTGAATTCATGCTTATTTCCAGAAGAAGATCTAATCAGAAAAGTGGTTTTGGGATCGATTTGGTACTTACAATTCCTTAAATGAAAAGGGTAATACATGAGCTATTTGGTTGGTCTGTGCTGACACATGACCACATCAATGTATTGCTCTTGCTTGTATTTGGATTAAGCATATCTTGTATCTTATAGTTTGGGTGTTAGATCCTCTTCTTTATAGAGTTGACCTGCTGTCAGTGTTCTAAGCAGCATCCACGCCTCTCCTTGTTTTAATTGTTTTTAATATATTTTGGTCCACATTTTGCATCAACCCCAACACTAATATTTTTTACTGATAAGTTCTAATAAAGTTTGTTTTAAATCCGATTTGGGGTGTTCTCTTAGTGCAGCATATAATGGAGTCTCTCTATCCCATATTCATTACATTTCTCACTCCTCGCTAGCACCACCCCTGGTTACGTATGTGTTGGGGTTTCTTCATACTACATTACATTGAAACTATCACCCTCCTGAGCGTTCAAGCATGTCACATACCACGCCCTATTGGGACCCCCCACTTTCATGTTGGTTTTTGATCTGAGACGCATGGTGGACAAATGATAACATAATATTTCGTGTTTTTTGCAGTTGGAATTTTGACATAATTCAAGATCAATTCAATTTTCCCTGGATTCATGACCATCTCTATTGACAGAGCAATAATCAATACGCATGTTCGACAATAAAAAAACAAGTATTACACAAACAGTGCTCATATCTACTAGCAATATAAATTCAACCACACAAGCACAAGCTACCATCTCTCATATACTACCAGCAGTAATGTCTTTTGAAAATATAACCATTCAACAACTTGCAGAGGTGCAGAACCACGAGGAAAGCAAATATATCCAGCAGCAAATATATACACTCATGCATGAGAGCGGACATGGCCAGGCGAGCGGGCAATGCCGGATGGGCGAACAAGGGAGAGTGAGCGGACAAGGTACTGTAGTAACGCCACAACATGCACGCATGCATGGCCCTCATCAAATGATGCAAGGGGGCAGGTCAACGCGTACATATTTAAGGCCATCGACTGTCATGGACAAGTGGGGGTTCAGCCTCATTCTGGAATTTCAGGTGGGGTGGAAACAGCTGAGTTGCGTTCCCCATCGTCGACAGGTGGTACGTCGTCAACAGCTCAGAGACGCTCCAGAAGCCGGGGGGGACCTTCAGCCAGAGGGCGGGGTGAGGAATTTGCTTCGGCGGACACCGAAAGGCGGTTCGCAATGCCTTCCGGGAGGGGAAAGTGGAAGATAATTTCCGAAACAGCCACAAGGGATGGGAACGTAACCCCTCCCCCCCCCCACCTGATGCTTGCCAGTAACCTGGCAACTCAGGTCACAGAAACTGACTCAGCCTGTGAGGTGGGGGCACAAATGTTGGAATTAATAATAAGGGGTGTAAGGCAGGCGCTGACACCATTGGCTGCACTTTTAACTGCAGAACAGATAGGAAACACGGGAGTCGCAAGCGATACTCAAAGACAACAGCGTCAGAGACAGTCAGAGGGTCCCAGCATGGACTGGGAGATGCAGCGATAGGGAATGTAGTTCAGCCCACGCACCCTGAAGCACCGCCTGCAGCTTTGCCTAGCCACATTTTAGGTGAGAACTCTGGTTCATCAACGTCAGCCACAACACAGCCTCCATCGTTGCCCAGCCATGTCTTAGTTGAGAATTCAGGTACATCCACGTCAGCCACACTGCCTACAGCTTTGCTCACCCAAACTTTAATTGAGAACTCGGGGGCAGCCACATAAGCAACAACACCAGAGGTTAGGAGGTTGTCCGACGTGGTATACGGAGATTCATATACAACCATTGCTAGGTCATTGTACACACATTTGCTGAAGGAGATAAAAGATAAGATTTGGGCAGGGGAGTAAATGGAAATTTTATCATTGCTTCCAGGCTGTAGGGAAGCTTTGGCAAGGTCAACCAGAAAAGGGGAGGCTAAGAAAGAAGATGTGGAGAAGACACTTTCCCCGCACACACCAAAACTGGTCAAAAGCTTTCGGCACATTGGCAGGCGTAATTGGGTAAAAAGAACCATATTTGTGTTCAGCACTCTTTAAATACCAGGGCGTGATTGGCGATGCTTACCAAAAACACAGTGGCATAGTTTGGTGGAAATATGACGAAGAATTCAAACAGGGTATGGAAGCTAACAAAGGGAAGATATTGTGGAACGTTAAGGAAGTAGACCTCTATTTGGTGCATATTTCTGCTGGCGGGGCAACGCCCTTTAGCGGGGCGAGCAGCGATGGTAGGGACGCATGGCGATCTAGCACCCATACACACACCTGGTGTGGTACATAATACCAGTAAACAACCAGGCATAGAAAAAACAGCAACAATAACTTCCTAATTCAGGGCTCTAGAGTGTGCAAAAAATATCCAACAATATATAATGTGTCATAGGATATAGAGACAATGTGAAAGAGGAATGAATGTCTTCTTTAATTGTGGATCCGGATTTTTGTGTGAATACAATTCCAATAGAATAAAGTCATTTTATGCACCTATGTGTAGGGTATACTGTATAATAAATGCACCGGGGATGTCAGAGATATCCATGTGAGTGGGATCTCAGACCCCCTTGAACTGCTAACATAAATAAATCCCTGGAGCTAGACTGAAGAGGAAAATATGTATATATATACTTTATATATATGTCCATCAAGGTAGTAAGTTGAAAATTACTCCCGAACACTTAGAGAGTAATCTGAACTGGCGTGCCCCTCCCAAGGATGAGTGATGAGGCGATCGCTAAAAATAACTTTATTGTGACACTAATGCAACATAGAACAAAACAGGACTCCTGAGAAGAACTTTGTCAAAGAGGTAGAGTTCTTCTCAGGGTACTGGGATTTATAGTAACGAGCGCCCTCAAGGTCTGTCCACTGTGTTCCTCCAATGTCACCCTCCGTGAGGTAATGCAAAATGGAAGGATATAAATGACCGGGCCTACAGTAGTGGTTCACAATAGCCCCATGTACCAAAACGCAAAAAATATACAATATACAAACAATTCACCCATGAAACATAATTAATGTGTGCAATCAATATCATCATGTGTTAAATATACATGATAATATGTCATATCAACTTGAAGGAAATATAAATCCTAGAGTTTAATTCATATCTATATTGATATCATATCTAGATAGCATATGGGGACCTAAATTCCCCCGGTCGGTTATATTATTATCATTAAACTTTGAAAGGGTAAATATGCAAATTCATATGGAAGTTCACTTCAAACACGGTACCAAATTCAACCAAGTTTAACATCAGATATTGGTCTATCAAACATTAATACTTAATTAATGAATTATTTATTGCTAATATCTTATATTATATTACAAAATGTTTGAGTTCCCAATCGGTATTAATCCCATTTGGGCTTAATGTATTGAGGGTAAAAATCCAGAACATCTATCTTTTGTTGAGGATGTTCTGGCGATTACCCTTCCTGATGGGCAATGAAATATGTTCTAGACCACTGAATGAAAACATGTTAATATCACCTTGAGGACAGCTTGAAAAGTGTCTAGATACTGGTAGTTTAATATCTTTGTTTCTAATAGATCTCAAATGCTCCATTATTCGTGTCTTCAGTGGCCAAATGGTTCTGCCAATATACATTTTTCCACATCCACAACGTAAAACATATACATCATAGTCAGTGTTAGGCTACGTCCATTGAGAGGGGAGCCTTGCTGAGCCGCGCTGCTGCTCCGCGAGAAGCCCCATCATCCTCAATGAGGATGTCTTTAGAGGGGGCTCCCGTGAGCGTCCGAAGGCGTGCTGAGGTGCTGGGATTTTCAGCCGACAGCAGAACCTGTTTCTCAGTGCGCTGTCGGCTGAAAACATCCAATCAGCACGAAGCAGCATCTTGACGTCGACGCCGTGACATTGGCGCTTCGCGACGTCACTGCCCCGCCTCCCCCCACCCTCCTGCCCCCCGATCGCGTACGCTGGCTCACCTCCCAGTCCATGGAATCGCTCCTGACCGAGCAGGCGAGCCTCAGCACTGCTCAGCATGGCTCCCTCCTCTATGGTCGGAGCCTTACATGTTATTAAAGTTTTTATTTTATATTTATCGTGTGTAACTTTTGAGGAAATAGATGTAAAAAGCTTAGCATAATTACAAACACTACAACATTCACATTTGTGAAACCCTTTAGGGCAGGCCTGCACACTCGTAAAGTGAGAAGGGCCGAACTGCTCCAAGGAAAAAAAAATTGGGCCGCATGGGTAAAATCATCACTATCATCTCTCCTCCAGCACCTATCATCATTATCATCATCATCATCATCTCTCCTCCAGCACCTCTCATCATCATCATCCTCAGATATCTCCCCCAGCACCCTTCATCATCATCCTCATATCTCCACGAGCAGTCTTCATTATCATCCTCATATATCCCCCAGAACCCCTCACTATCAACCTTTGCGATACTCCCCATCTATCTCTCATACCCCCATCTATCCCCCTCACCCACACACATAATGCTCCCCCTCCCCATCAAACACACAATAACCCCCTGCACACCACACACATCCCCCCTGCACCTCACATCACTCTCCCCCCCTGCACCTCACAACACTCCCCCCCTGCACCTCACATCACTCTCCCCCCCTGCACCTCACATCCTTCTCCCCCCCGGCACCTCACATCACTCTCCCCCCCATGCATCTCACATCACTCTCCCCCCCTGCAACTCACATCACTCTCCCCCCTGCAACTCACATCACTCTCTCCCCCCCTGCAACTCACCTAACTCTGCCCCCCTGCAACTCACATCACTCTCCCCCCCTGAACCTCACATCACTCTCCCCCCCTGCAACTCAAGTGACTATCCCCCCCTGCAACTCACATCACTCTACCCCCATGCACTTCACATCACTCCCTCACCCCCTGCAACTCACATCAGTCTCCCTCCCTGCCACTCACATCACTCTCCCCCCCCCTGCAACTCACACCACTCTCCCCCCTCTCAAGGAAAACAAAGTCGGGCCCCACAGCTCATTTCAGAAGCCCCCCACAGCCCATATCAGCAGCCCCCCACAGCCCATATCAGCAGCCCCCCAGTTCATTTCAGCAGCCCCCCACAGTAGCCCCACCCAGCCGATATCAGCAGCCCCCCAGCCCATTTCAGCAGCCCCCCCATATGTCAGAAGCCCCCCAGCCCATTCCATTTCAGCAGCCCCCCCATATGTCAGAAGCCCCCCAGCCCATTCCATTTCAACAGCCCCCCCCAGACCCCACCCATGTCAGCAGCCCCCCACCCATGTCAGCAGCTCCCCACCCCCTCCCATGTCAGCATCCCCCCAGCCCATTCCATTTCAGCAGCCCCCTACCCCCCTCCCATGTCAGAAGCCCCCCCAGCCCATTCCATGTCAGCAGCCCCCACCCCCCCTCCCATGTCAGCAGCCCCTCACCCCCTCCCATGTCAACAGCCCCCCCATGTCAGCAGCCCCCCATCCCCTCCCATGTCAGCAGCCCCCCACCCCCCTCCCATGTCAGCAGCCCCCCATCCCCCCCCCCCAGTCAGCAGCCCCTCCCCTCCTATGTCAGCAGCCCCCCACCCATGTCAGCAGCCCCCCACCCCCCTCCCATGTCAGCAGTCCCCCTCCCATGTCAGCAGCCACTCACCCCCCGCCCATGTCAGCAGCCCCCCACCCCCCTCCCATGTCAGCAGCCCCCCTCCCATGTCAGCAGCCCCCCACCCATGTCAGCAGCCCCCCACCCATTCCATTTCAGCAGCCCCCTGCATGAATGAATAAATGAACTCCCCCCCCCCCATGCTTACCTGGTGATGGTGGTGGCGCCGGCGGCCGCGGCTGGGAAGCGCGAGGGATGTGTGCTCTAGCAGCAGACCCGGAAGTTCCAGGTCGCGTTACACTCCTAGAGCGCGTCCCCATGCTGGAGGAGGGAGGAGGGAGGTTAGGGGAGAGCGCGCACAGACATTGCTGGAGTGGAGCGCTTCCTTCTTTCCCTACCAGGGAAGGGGGGTGAAGAAGGGGGGGTTTAAGGGGGTCCGTCGCGGGCCGCACGGGGTGCCATGCAGCCCGCGGGCCGTATATTGTGCAGCCCTGCTTTAGGGGTTAAGAAGCTTTTGGTTTGTTTAATGGGAGGACTGTACAAACTTGGGGAAAGATGTGTTGAAAGATGTGTTTGCTCTTCTAAAAGCAAACTTAGGTTGATTCAAGACAAAAGGTTAAGAGCAAAATCCAACTTTAGTATATCCCAATGTTTCATTATAATAGATTTGATGTCATCAGCATGATGACTAAATTGAGTGATGAATAGTTGACTATCATCTCTAAAGTTCTGTGTGGATTTTTTCTTTTTTGAGTTGATATTGACATTGCTTTTAAGCAAGCCTGATCTTGATGAAAGAAAGGCATCATCAAAAGCAGCCGTATGCAATCCAATCTATAACCCCTTTGTTGTAACCTAATGGCCTAGTCTCAATGAACATTTTTTTACTGGAGCAAATCCTCCTTAATCTAAGAAACTGGCCCTTAGGTATCCCATGTATACCTAAGGGCCAGTTTCTTAGATTAAGGAGGATTCGCTTTTGATAATGCCTTTCTTTCATCAAGATCAGACTTGCTTAAAAGCAATGTCAATATCAAATCAAAAAAGAAAAAATCTACACAGTTTTGATAGACCAATATCTGATGTTTATTTATTTATAAAATATTTTACCAGGAAGTAATACATTGAGAGTTACCTCTCGTTTTTAAGTATGTCCTGGCCACAGAGTTAAGACAAATAATACATGGTTACAAATACAGTTACATAAATGAACAGGGTATACATTATATACAAGACATTGCATGCACATATGTTAATATTGGTTGAATTTTATAGGGTTAGGAGTGAACTTCCATATGAATTTGCATAATTACCCTTTCAAAGTTTAATGATTGTAATATAACCGACCAGGGGAATTTAGGTCCCCATACTCTGTCTAGATATTATATCAATATAGATATGAATGAAACTCTAGGATTTATATTTCCTTCAAGTTTATGAAATACCTTGGGTATAAAAAGATTTACTGGTATTTTCAATTCAACCTTTAATTTTAATCTTATAAAACTCATCATATAATTGACATTATTGTACATTTCTTGATCATTAAACTATTCATTTAACAGGAATTATTATTTTAATTTTATTATTTTTTAATAATATATTCTTATCCATTTTTGTATTTTCATTTTATTTTTCATATATATATATTGGTTGATATGACATATTATCATGTATATTTAACACATGATGATATTGATTGCACACATTGATTGTGTTTCACAGGGGAATTGTTTGTATATTGTATATTTTTTGTGTTTTGTACATGGGGCTATTGTGAACCACCGTTGTAGACCCGGTCATTTATGTCCTTCCTTTTTGCATTACCCCGGTTGCTTTGCCTCACAGAGGGTGACATTGGAGGAACACTGTGGACAGACCTCTTTGAACTCTACCTCTTTGACAAAGCGCATGCATGCGCTAAACACGTCAGAGGTTCTTCTCAGGACTCCTGTTTTGTTCTGTGTTGCATTAGTGACACAATAAAGTTTGGTGGGGGGGGGGAGTTAAGTATGGATGACTGACTGTGTGGGTGGGTGGGTGAATGGCTGTGTGCATGGGTGGGTGAGAGAGAGAGAGAGAGAGAGAGAGAGAGAGAGAGAGAGCGAGAGAGCGAGAGAGGGGGAGGGGGAGGGGGAGAGGAAGAGAGGGGGGATTGAGTGGGAGAGAGAGGGGGTTTAAGTGTGAGAAAGAAGGGATTGAGTGTTAAAGAGAGGGGGGATTGAGTGTGAGAGAGGGAGCAATTGCATGTGAGAAAGGGTATTGAGTATGTGAGAGAAAGAGGGAGATTGAATGAGATAGATGGGGGAGATTAGGAGAGGGGGCAGAGGATGAGAGAGAGAGCAGCATTCATTTTTTTGCAGGGAGTACCAACAATTGTACAGTAGTTAAGCCACTGCCACCATGCTTTATTAATGTACAACAACTTGTATTATAAGATGTCTGAGGATGTATCCATATTGAGTTTATATTAACATATAATGTTATGTATTAATTGAAGCTCCTCTATTAACACCTCTGACAAGGTTTTTTTTCCAGCTATGTGTGTGACATCCTGCAAGGGACCGGTACTAATGTAGGACAATTTATTGGTTGATTACCCTCTATTGAGCCAATTGACTGTTTTATTATTAATATCTTCACTTGTCGTCCCAAATTCTGTACGTTTATGCTAGCATCAGCAAGTATGAAACTATACCATAAGCTGCTGGATAACATTTCTAGCAGCCCTGCCTTGTGTAGTCTCACTGATTGAGCTTGTTTTAATAGCCTTAAGTGGCCGCCTTTGATGTATACAGTCAGAGTCTGTGTAGCCACTACAGTGCTTTGATGTTCTCAGTGCTATGACCTGCTCTGTGCAATTTATAGTCTCTGAATTTTACACTCACTTTATCTAGATCAAGTCAACCATAGATCATGCTGCCGGTATGAACTGGGGCACATTTGTAACCATTTTATTAGAGGTGTTGATGTTCACGTTTAGGTGGGTTATGTTTACATTTTGTGATGCCACTGCGTTACTGTGTAACCGTGTTGCTGTGTGACTTGGATCTGGCTAGCAACAGTGAATGCACATTTTCACGCCTATTTGAGTTCAGAGGGGACATGGGGCAGGGTATGTATACAACACTTTGCATACTCTGTTCTTTATGATGACACAGGTCCACGGTTGGACTGAAACATTGATCTTGTTCCAATAAACATCTTTTTTCTTCACTAAGACCACTGCGTAGCCTGGATATTTCTTTATTTGCAAAATGCAGTTGTGACATATTTAGCATGTTTTTTCCCCAAATTCGTTTAGTTGTGCAATGTTTTGGCAAGATTCAAAGGGCTAATAATGTCACTAAATTAGTAAGCTTTCAGCTAAGTATCAACCAGTGAGCGAAACATGGTGTGTGTGCCTTAGTTAAAGTCTCAGCATTAAGCAAATCTTGTGATTTTAGATGATTTCACAAATGACTATTATTAATGGAAATTGCAATGCACACGACTTCATGCACAGTGAATTGCTTGCAAACTTTAAAATGGTCACCCTTGTGTTCACAGCTTAAAAAGGGCAACATTCACCAGGTTCACATCCTTTTGATAAAGTTTTGCACATTTCTATTTGAGGATTTGCTTTATACTCCAGCATCTGAGGTGCTTTGGAGTCTGTTTTCACATCAAATTAAAAAATAACATAAACAACTGAAACTGGTCTGTCTTTGAAGGAGCAATCCATGCAATATTCTACATGTTAAAAAAAAAAATCAGTTTTGTATTATTAGATAATACTTACTACATGTTTTTTATTCAACTCTTAATGCCATTTTAATGTTTTAATATACTGAGCACCTTTTGATTTCTATGCTTATTAATTTCTATGCCAGGTATTAACACACCTCTCCTGCAGTGCAAGATATTTGCAACACTTTCATGTTTGTGATAATTTGTTTCCACTATTCCCATCAGTTTGAGCTGCAAACTGTAACATTAGATAATGTTACCTTAGTAATATAAGAACACACTGTAGCTGCTGAGTTACAGATGCAGCCATGAGTATCCAAACACTTGGTTTGGAAAATCTGGGGGCGACATCCCAGTAATGCTGTGACATTTCAGTGACAATTCTGCAGACAGACTAATGGCCAATCGGATTAACAGTTGAATGGGAATGCCAGGCACCCCCGATGTGTTAATCCGATGGGCCATTAGTCTATCTGCAGAAATGTCACAGAAATTGTGCAGCATTACTCGGAGATTGCCCCAGATTTTCCAAGGCAAGTTTTCAGATACTCATGGCTGCATCTGTACACTGCCTCATACAAGGCAGTCATTTAGTGGACCCTGGGAAGCAGAATCTTTGCTGATCGAACACGGGAGAACGAATCGAACAGCAGCTTAGGTAATTAGTTTTCAATAAAGGTAATCAAAGGCTGCATATATTAAAATTATTGAATTTTTTTTTTCAAGTGTCACCCAGGCTACTTCTTTAAGTTATAACAGCATTGTCTTATCCACCTCTCTTCTTTGTCTTGTGTTATCTCTTTCGATGCTTCATCTAGAAAATGAAGATGAATAATTTGGCTCAGCATTTCTAATCAGCAGAACAGATAACTTTGTGTCATGGGTGCAGTGTGATTGACAGACGACTCCCTTCCTCTTCAGTGCACACTTTGATTTTTTGTCACGGTGACAGCAATAACACTGTCAATCTCAGCCTTTCCGTACCATTCCCCATCTCCATCACCAAAATCTAATAAAGCTAATCATCCTGAAATAAACGGGAAAAATAAATAAAATAAAAAATGGTACGACTGATTGATTCCTCCTAATGACGACAGTCAGCTCACATTAATTAGCAGCATCTTCCTATTCCTACTGTGTAAATTAGCAGAAAAACATTGTTTGAAAAGATTGGTAATTGTCCAAAAAGCTAAAAGAAGGTCTAGTAAGGTTAGAAAATGACCTACTCAAAGTGACCCATTCAGTAAAAATATTACAGATCAGGATTATGAGCCCAATTTAACAATTTTATTATCCACTTTGATTACAGTAGATGTGGTAGAAAAAAAACATAGTTAGTATTTCAGTCCCATTCCCAATACTTGCTAAATCACAAATAGATTTCCTTGTTGGTCACAAAAAAACATGTGACTCCACTAAAATAGCCGTGCCCTCCTTTGACTTTTGGATAGTAGAAGGCTATATCAAATATGGGGCCTATTTATGAAACTGTGACCATGGCATCATTTTTACACAGGGTTATGTGTTACCATATTTGTTAAACAGTTACCACAAAACTTAAGCTTTGCGAACTTCAAAGTTCATTCAGAACTTTGAGTTCAATTTTTGAACAGACTTTAGAATGCGAATGAAATTCAAGTCAAAATCGGAGAAAGGCTAATCCTCTGATTTGTTGTTTTTTCCCCCCAGGGTTATTTAAAAAAAAATATTCATTTAAGGACTGGGTGAACTTTAAAAAAAAAATATGTGTGAACGTTTTTGAAAAGTTTGATGTCTGAAGAGGTTAAACCTAAATTTTAATTTTTTTTTGATATTTTTCATAAAACCAAAAAAATGGAGTTTAGATAAATCCGAAACCAAACCACAAAAATATGTTAGAGCAAAGACAAAGAGATAACAGTGAATGTTTATTAAATAGGCCCTTTTGGATAATTTTTGTCATCTGAATATATCAACACCAAGATAAGTGAATTCAATTTTGAGTAATATACCTGAAGGTAGTGCTTTTTTTTAGACTTTATGGTATTGCTGAAAGGATGTGGTCATCACCAGAGACATATGGTTTTCTGGTTGTGGATAATCACAACATTTGTATTAACTAAGAAATCGGATTTGATGATGTTTACAAAACCGACAGTGTTATACAGTGAACCCAAATACAGTACTCGGTTGTAGAATCTGAATAATTCATTGAAGAGACTTTTTTATAATTACAGATCCAGTAAAGCATAAATAAATGGGTTCGGATTGGGTTCTGAGAGGATGGTCTATTTAGAACAATATTTTTAAAATTCTGAAAACACAATCTAGTTTTACTAATATTACTAAATTTATATATATATATATATATATATATATATATATAAAAAAAAAAAATTATATATATATATAAAATAAAATTATATATATAAAAATATATATATTTATATATAAATAAATTTATATATATATATATATATATATATATATATATATATATAAATAATAATTTACTAATATTACTAAAGAACACTAAAAAGTACCAAGTTGCTGTACACTTAACCGCCACTAGAGGTAATCTATTAGGGTCTGCTGCTATTTCCAGTGGTAGAGATAATTGAGCATTCTGTACAGATGTAACAAGACTGACTGTTTTTGGTACCTGGAAAATCCGCAAGATCAGGACTGTGATTGCCCCAGTGCCAGTGGATTATCTCTGTGGGGGTCCGATCCGGGAGCATGGACATCCCGCAGAGCGACCGCAGCAGCACTATCTCCGGAGCAGCGGCTTTATGCTTTTTCAGCCACGGTTTCGGAGGCAGTAAGTCTTGCTACATCTGTTTGCATTATAGCAGAAATGGTACAACTCTGGGGCAAAAAATCTACATCAAATGTATCAAAAAAAATATTTTATTTAAATCAACTGGATTTTTTTCTTTGATACATCTGTTTTTTTGACCCAAAACTTGAACCCCGTTTGCATTTATACTGTATATACTGAACAGCCCAATATACAGTATTTTGAAACATTTAGCGCACATAAAATCAGTAAAATTCACTAATTTCATATTTACAGTAATTTTTCTTTTTTTTTTACAATTGTGCACACTAAAACACTAAAAATATTTATGGCCACCTGTGGTGCCAAGAATAAATCTAAAGTGGTGCTACTCACACCCAAAGTTCCTGCAATATTACCCCTTCTCTCAATATTTCAAAGGTAACCCACTGCTTGTCTTGTAACAAGGTACTGCAAGAATATTTTACCTTTCTTCTGATTGGCAATGTAGTTTTGTCTTGTACTGTAGATGTCAATCCCTTTAATGTAACTGACCTACAGTACATAACTGCAGCAACTATTATAAAAATGACACCATCTGCCAGGCAGCAAAACCACATTTTCCTGTTCTCTCTGGATCCTCTCTTTAGCTTGTCTTCCCACATTGGAGAGAAAGCTACTTACAATATATGAGGTTGATGCACTGCTATACTTACAACCTAGTTTCCTGCCAAAAGGTTGGATTACAACATGTTAGATGATACCACATGATGTGCTCATAATTGGTAGAGACCTCCTCTCACACTCTGTGTACCTGATTGATTTTGCTTTATTAACTGGAGCTTCCCTGTCTTGTCAATTAAATTAATATTATGCAGCACGACGCAGGCATACAAACAGCTATAGAAACACTAAGCCATAAGAGATAACAAGGGACATTGTCTGGAAAAACCACTAACTGTTTACCCTCTGTGCCACCGGCCCAAAGACACACATCATCTCTCTGTCTGTCAACCACTAACACAATATCATGTTATTGTATTTTTAACTCTCACTCGATTTTAAGATTGAGTAATAGAGGATGGATCAATTTACTGTCGATCAATAAAGATGCATTTCAGTGACCTGTTAAAGGCTGCACAGTTAAGAAGCTTTCTTGTACTGTATTCCCTTGTACTTGTTGTCTGTCTCTCCAGTTTCCACCAATGCACACACTCTGTTCTCATTTAGAATCAAAACAATTTGAGATCCGAGTCTCTTTCATCAGATGGAGGGAGTCTGAGCCAGCTGTACGTCAGATAAGCTCCAAATTATTTTATGCAAAGGTCAATGTCTTCTACGATTCAGGTCTGGGAGCAAAACAGCTAGAATGAAATGTACCTTGAGCCCTTATCTAAAATTAAATAGCTTTTCAGGCCATCTGCTTTCAGCCACCCCAAACCACCAGACAAGAAATATAACTTTAAATGAACATGAAATGTTTATATTGAGTGTTCCCCTTAACCAAATTGTCATTTGAGAACTGGAGGCTGGTTGTGGAAAACAGTGAAAACACACTGGTGCATAGATTTATGCAGACACCAGAATCCTATTTAACTGTAAACCCAATAGGAGCAGAGCAAAAGCAGATTTGATTTATACACTTCGGCTCTGTGTCCATCCACTTACAGTAGCTTTCGCTCTTTAATGTTAGTGCTAATGTTGGTACTCAAACCCACAAAATTTATGGTGGAACAGAAATTAAGAATCATTAATGGCAATTAGAAACAACCTGCTACAAAATCTGTCGGGGCGCCCCGTGGGAAGTAGCGGCGAGCAGGGAGAGGTTGCAAGGGGCGCGCGGGTGCCGGTGGGTGCATGTGTCTGGCAAGGTGTGGGGAGCTGCGGGTGGTTTGGAGGGGCGACAGGATCGCCAGAGTCCTGAGAAGGCTTCAAGTGCAGGGTGCCACCATCTTGGCCAAGTCACGGATGCTCAGGGAAGTTTGCGCATGCTCAGTAGCCAGGGACAGTTGCAGCCAATAGGTAACAGTACCCAGGGGAACTATAGCCCCCAGAAGGCACTGGGACTGCCGGTGACATAGTGCGAACCAGCCAATAGGGCTGCAGCATTCTTCCTGCCTGAGAATAGATACATTTTGCATGCTTCAACAACGCTTGTCAGTTGGAGAAGGGAGCCAAACAGAGAGGTAGGGTCTCAGGAGCTTGTGGCTCTGAGACTAGGCCTAGTTTGTCCCCTTCGGCCCCAGATAGGCCCCAGCACATGTGTAGCTTGTGGCTGCTTCAGGGAAGGCCCCTTAGATAGGAATGCTTCCCCATTTTACTGTCTAGTGTCAGGGACACAGTGAAAACGCTGCATGGTGATCGCGGCCTGTGGTCTGGGACCAGACCACCTCTGTTGCAAGGGACTCTGGTGATATTATCTACGCCGGAATTCACCCCACGCGGAGTGGACGCCATCGTGGACGACGATAACATTGGATCAGACGGATCCTCTTGTTTATCTGTATTACCCGGGTGCTGGATGCCCCAGGCAGGTACCCAACTAAGTGCACCAACACTACACAGGATAGCGCTATCTCCTACATTTGGGTGGGCCTTGACATTGGGAAAAGGACATCAGGGTATGGGTGCCTGGTACCCAATGTACTTTGGGGACACTCACAGGTGGTATCAGGTTCGGTCATATTATACTGTGTGGTACAGGGTACCATTATTAGTGTGTAAAGTAAAAGTATATATATATACCTGTGTGTGTGTGAGTATTACTGGTATTGTTCCTAGGATGGCTTTATCCTGCTAAGCTAGGATCCCTTTCAGGTGGAGGTGCTGCACCGAGGCGAACACACAATCACACCAGGCTCCCAGTAGCAGAGGCTCAGGCCTTCTTTGAGCCTACAGGTAACGGCAGTACCAGTAGCCCCTTTAGTTGTGGGGGAACAACGGCTACACTTGTTTAGCTACTTGGGTAAACATAAGTAAAAAGTGCCTAAAAGGATGAAGTGTTATTTTTGGAAACTACTGAGAGTTTGTAGCATCATAATTGGCACTAACCCTTATTTAATAACGTCTGAAGCTAGTGTCTTGAATCGCATTAGACTAGAGTTGTGAAAATGTCTTCCAGAGTTCCTCATTAATTTTTTTTGAAAAGTTTAATTTAATCCTAAATTGATGCAAAAAAGACTAACTCCACAGAGAGAGATTACCCAAAACACACAGGGAAGAGAGACTACTCCCAAACACATGGGGGGACATTGCTCCCAAACATAGCATATTTAAATTAGCTTGTTCTCTGGTATTTCAGGCATGTTCACAAATCTGTCTATGAACAGCATAAATAACTTTATTCACAGGTAAATGGTCCCTCTAATAAATAGTTTTTCTATCTCACACTGTTCACACTCCTCACTAGTAGCCAAGAGCACAAAATATAGTACAAAAATAGGCTAATTTTGCATGATTCACAAACGTGGGAGAAAATGTTTCACATCTCTACATCAGACCTTATTGAATAGTGTCAATGGACTCCCTGTTTAGCCAAAGTAAGCAATACAGTACTATGTTAATACTGCCTTTGCCTCTTCATAGCAAGCAAACAGTTACAATGAAGGTGGTATTTATACAGTTCTTGATCAAGCTCTCGCTCACAACAATATGATATGTTTCTTGTTATACAGTACAGACATACCCCGGTTTAAGGACACTCACTTTAAGTACACTCGCGAGTAAGGACATTTCGCCCAATAGGCAAACGGCAGCTCACGCATGCGCCTGTCAGCACGTCCTGTACAGCAATACCGGCTCCCTACCTGTACCGAAGCTGTGTGCAAGTGGGGAGACTATAGAGCCTGTTATAAATGTGTTATTTACATCAGTAATGCACGTATATGATGCATAGCTATAAAAGCTATAAATGCTGTTTTTACCTTGATACACTGTAAGTGTGCATTTTACCAGATTTTTATAAAGGGTCATATCGACAGATCTGTACTATGTGTGTTTTTCTCCCTCTCTCACTGAGGTACACCCCGTGAGGTACAAGAGCCAATGATATACATCCATCAGCCTATTTGATCTCTATTGCCTGAAAACCACTACCTTCTCGTGAGTAGGAATAACACAAGAGCCAAGCTGTATAGGGTTAATCCCAGCACTGTTTATATTTCTGCACTTAGAGCGTTTTTTATATGTTTTTTTCCCTATGCTCCCCCTGGATCGTGTGATACAAGTTATACTCTTTGGGGATAAGCGAAAACAACCCCACCAGGAGGTTGAAGCAGAGGGGTATTACATTTAATATTCTTTTCACTTGTGAGTCATAGATTGCACAGTAATATCACATTGAGTCACTTGATATACTTTAGGGCTTAGCGCCTTGTTTACACCTTTGTGCTGCACAATTGGGTATGCCTGTACATACATTTGTTTTTGAAGGGTCTATAGTACAGTACATTTCAGCAAGCTCACAGGGAAAATAAGGCAACGGCCTAGATACATCAAACTCCGTTAAAACAGAGTTAATATCGCAACTGGTAAAACATTTGTATCCCTTCTTACTACTGCAATTTTATGACCAAAGTCATCAAGACTAATTTACCAGGTGAGATATATTACCTGTTGTCTCAATGCGTGAAATAACGCGACCGCCAATAACACGTTAATTCCCGCATTGTAATTGCATTACTAATATTTCTATGATAGGGTTATGTAGTTTAAATTATTACAGTACCCTATGGTAGATATTGCATTATATATTTTGATGCTTTTGGTTATCAAGTTATATCACCAGCATCAAAGATTTTGATACACAAATATACTAGACTATCTACCCCTCTTGGCCACATTAGTGGCTATTAAAGCATTGCCATGCAATGCTTTACTAACCGCTAAGGCAAACAAGCTGTTTATCCTTTTAGCCAAATGTGGTTGGCAAATTTAGTGATGTAATGCTAAAAAGAAGTAAGCACAAAGAAATGCAACCTATCAGATGGGATTGAGTTGCCATGGGATTACCTCCATTTAAGGTGGCATCATAGAATTTGACAAACAAGGTTAAAATCAATTATCATCCAAAAGAAAGGGGATCACCTGGTAAATTAACCAACCTGATTGGTTGATGTACCATGTGACCTCATGTGTTCTGCGATAGCTTAGACTACTATAAGTGGAAGAAACATAAGAGGCCACATCCTGTGGCTGAAGATTCAAGAAGAAGATAGAGGACATCTTTAAACAAGAAAAGAAGATAAAAGAAAATAAATACACACAGAAGAAGACTCGTAAATCCCCAGAGGTCCGAGGGCTCTGTGGCCAATTGAGGAGCTGACGTTAGAGAACAAGGATATCTGTGGATGACAAAAAGGCCATCGGGCCTGAATTCTTTAACATTTTTGTGTGGAGATTTGTATGGTGGCCATTGAGCCTGGATTATTTTTGTTATGGTTTTGCACCTTATTTGCATGGAAAATGAATATTTACAGAAGAGGCACTGTCTAGAGCAGTGGGTTCAATAACTCATGATGAGAAAACCTCAGAAAAGGAGATGCAAGCATATGTTGATATAACCGTGAATTCAAGCCCCATAGCTAACCACCAATTGTAAAGAACCAAATGAGAAATATGAATCACTATGGCTCCTCGTAGATGTCTAGAGATGTGTTAAGATTTCACCTGAGTTCTTGAACCATGTGTGAAATCGGTTTGTGAATCAGTCACAGCTGAGTTACAACACAGTCACAATGTCCCAATCATTTCAGTCTAAGGTGATAACTCCTATCCAGATCCAAAAAGTTTTGCTTGAGAGGAGAAACTACTGTACTTAGACAATCATTCGTGAATTGTGACAGAGCTGCAATTTACCGTTTTGGCAAAACAGCAAATTGATGATGAAAATGTGTGATTTCAGGGAAACTTTTAACCTTTAAAACTTCTGAAAACTGGCTTGCCAAGAATGGATTTTGGTAAAAAAAAAAAAAAAATAGGAAAAAAAAGGTTGCAATTGCATCTTGAAAGTTTCGTACATCTCTAGAAATGGTCATGCTAAAAGATGTCCACTCAGATTTAGCTAAAGGGCCAACATTGAAAAGATAAGCAATGGACATCAAAAGCCTTGAAATGCTCGTTAAAACTTGTTAACGTGAGAGAAGGTTGTTTCAAAATGAAAGAAGCAGCGAACAGGACTTCAGAGTCAAATATAGTTGTACATGCACAGCAGAATTATTTGTCTTTTATATGCCAACCTATATATTCAACACAGGTAACCTAAAGTTATTAACCCAACGGGAACTGATTGACTGGAAACCATAAGAGAAAGCACAGACAGGTCAGATGTTGGTATCTCTCTTCCTATACAAACACAAACATATACTGCATATAAACCTTACCTTTGACCGATGCCAGGACAAAAAAGAAGCAAAGGAAGTGAGGGGCTGCTTAAAAAGAGGAAAATACTGTGAGAATGTTTGGTCTCATGGCATTCCCTTCCGAGGCTGAGCAGATCCAAGCCGTGAAAGTTCAGGAGTTATGGGGGGTGGGGGGTGGGGGTTGAATTTGGAATCCTGAACCACCCATCCTTATCTTGAGTAGGCCTTAAATTAAAGCAGCAGTATTTCAACACCATGTTCAAATTCATATTTCTTGTTGATGTAGTCAATCAACAAGACGTTTAATACTTTTCTTTTTTTTCAGCTACCTATTCCACTTACATTAACACATAAAATATCTGCTTGAGTTGTAAATACCTTTGACCATTTTTTTTACAAAGCTGCCCTTTTCTGTCAAAAGAATAATATTTAAAAAACAGTCTCATGATTTATAATCAGTATAAAAGCATGCACAATTTGAATGTTTTCTTCCCTGAAAATGTCTCGTCTTCTTTTTTTAACCCCTTCACCAAATTGCTCTGGAGGTTTTTTCGGACTATCTGTCACCTTTCCCAAACAAGGATTTACAGAGAGTATTTTCAACCCAGTTTCCAATTTGACTAGAGTAATTTCTTATGACACCGTAGATCTTTTTTTAACAATGTGTGAAGCAATATACACCTCACACATCATTACATTACAGTAGGTTGCGTGGCTCAGACAGCAGTTTAAGTTTGCAGCTCACAATGCAGGAAATATAACTTCTAATTGTTTTGCCTCTTGTCCCAAGTGATTGTTTATAGGATATATCTGGGAGGTTTAAAATGCATTTTACCAAAGTGACCTACCGTATATATGTGTATATGGGAAGATCTAGACTTACTGTACAAAAAAAAAAGAAGCCATATACAGGCTGTCCACCAGAATCCGTCCCGCAAACCGCCATTGGATAGCGGCCATCGGATTGCGGAACCAATGTTAATCCGCGGCAGTGAGCGCCGGAGAACCCGTTACCATGTCGGATAATGCGTTCAGTGGAATGCATAACCCGGCGTCGGATAAACCATTCTCTCCCGTCTCGATTACTGCAACCTCCTGCTGTCCGGCCTCCCTGTCTCTCACCTGTCTCCCCTACAATCTATCCTAAACGCTGCTGCCAGAATCACTCTACTCTTTCCGAAATCTGTCTCCGCGTCTCCCCTCCTGAAATCCCTCTCCTGGCTTCCGATCAAATCCCGCATCTAACACTCAATTTTCCTCCTCACTTTTAAAGCTTTACACTTCAGCCCCTCCTTACATCTCAGTCCTAATTTCTCGCTATGCACCATCCCGATTCTTGCATTCTGCTCAAGGATGTCTTCTCTCTACCCTCTTTGTACCTAAAGCCCTCTCCCGCCTTAAACCTTTCTCACTGACTGCCCCGCACCTCTGGAATGCCCTTCCCCTCAATGCCCGACTAGCACCCTCTCTATACACCTTTAAGACCCACCTTAACACACATTTGCTTAATGAAGCATAAGAATAGCACTGTCGATATTCCTGGACACATGATACATAAAGCTTGGCCCCCTACAGACGTACTTACTAGAATTCCCTCCTACTGTCTCTATACGTTCCCCTACCTACTAATTAGATTGTAAGCTTCTCGGAGCAGGGACTACTCTTCCTTAATGTTACTTTTATGTCTGAAGCACTTATTCCCATGATCTGTTATTTATATTATCTGTTATTTATTTGATTACCACGTGTATTACTACTTTGAAGCGCTATGTATATTTATGGCACTATATAAATAAAGACATACAATACAATAAATGACCCACTAAATTTCTGCTCATTTCATCCCTGAGTATAGAGACCAGATAGCATAAACTGTATTGGACTATATGTTTGTTTGGGCTAGGAATTTAGTGTGCTAGTCCTAATAGATCTACATAAAGTATGACAATATTTTTTTTAATAAAAAGTTAATAATACAATAATTTATTTGCTTAGGCAAGTGTAACCTAAAGTAGAAATCATTCTATTTTTTATTTTATTTTTTGAACTAGGGACTAAGAGCTAAACCAAAATTATGGTAATTTGAGTTCCTGGGAAACACACACATTGCAACATACAGTATTTACACAAAGAACAAGATCAACCAAGAGGCAACATCAAGATTCCAATGACCTTGTGACATTCTATTGCGTTGGCGGAGATGAACCCATATTGATTGTCCAAAAGGAGAAAAAAATGGAAAAAAAAGTTAATATCTTGGAGGTTGATTATTTTAACATTGAATGTGATTGCAGTATAAAGTAAAGGTGTCCTGCCTCAGAGTCACAGTTTAATAAGCTTATTGATTTTACTATATATTTTAATTAAAAACATCAGATTTTTTTGGAGTGTTGTTAGGTTTTAACCTATCATGAAAAGCCAAAGAAAAGGCCATACCAACTCATAGGAACTTAGAATTTGACGGCAGACAAGAACCATTTGGCCCATCTAGCCTGTCCATTTTCCTATCTGTTGTAAACCGCAGTTCGTATTTGATCCTTGGCCTTCTTTCATATTTAGTGTAGCCTTATGTCTCCCACATGTTTGAATTCCCTTACTGTATTAGACCCTTTCCGTGGCAAAGTACTTCCTCACGTTTCCCCTTAGCCTGCCACACTCCAGCTTCAGAAAATGAGCTCTTGTTTCCAGCACGTCCCTTTCCTTGAAATACTGTACAGTATGCTTCCCTCCTTTGTTGAAGCTCTTTGGGGACTATTCCAGTAGCTCTGAAATGCGACTTAACACATGGAAAGTGCACTTTAGTAGCATCGTGGTAAACTTTATTATTCTTGAAGCCGTTATCGCATGTCCAAATCACTTGTTTTTGGCTTTTCGTGCTTTTTTTTTTAGATGCGTTTTCACTCTTTCTCTGCCAATCTCATTAGTTTGTCAAAAAAGGGTGAAACTCACATTTTTTGCCAACAACTGCTATTCTGATACAGTAGTGAGTAGCGAGATCAGTATTGTAAGTTACATCTACAGCCTGAAATATGTGTTTGGCTGAGAGAGCAAAACCTATAAGTCAGACTGAGGATGGAGTTGGCAGTACCTCTGGTCATTTCGCTTCTAAGGAGAGTAAAATCAATGTGTTTTGACTGTTAAACCATGCAGTTTATCACTTTTTTTAGAAGAAGCAGTTTACAATAGAGAATATCTGAAGAGAGATCTGGAGATCCAGAGAGGAACCTTATTGGCTGAGGCAGCTGTGATGCGTGAGGCTGACAGAGGAGCCACCGGACGTGAGTGAGAGCCATAGACCGGGTAGAGCGTGCAGGGGCCAAGCAGCTGATCTGGGAAAGTGGTTGAAGTGCGCCCAGAGTCACTTCATGCTTTTAACCAGCGGGGAGCGTGTGAGTGTTTCCCTCTCCCCTCTGTGTTGTGTGTGATTGAAGTAAAGTGTTAATGCACTATTGTCCTTGGATTTGTATTTCCTTCTGCATATGAGGTCTGGAAGGAATCCCTATACCAGAAGATTCTATGGTCTATGGGAGACTGTGTGGTATCAGTGTTTAGTTAATCACTGGGGATGTTGGCACATTGTATTGCACATTTCAATCTGCGCCAGGAACACTTGTTGGTTTGGATTGGTGTTTTTTGACGGTTTGGGAGACTGCTGGTGTTCAGGCAGCATTTTGAAATAATTATTTTATATCACTTATTTGTTGCACTTTATTTGTTGTTTATTTATATGCAATGCATTATAGTCTGGATATCTCTACATCTGAATTTATGAAAGGCCTGCTCATTGCATGCGGGCTTCATGGCTGGTGCCAGAGATGTCCATGCAAACTGCACCAGATGTGCCACCAACGCCATATAAAACAATTACTGCATTTATAGCTCTGTTCATGATGGGTGACCATCTCTTAAATTAATAAATATAGTTATTATGTTACAGTGTCACATAAAGTGTCTAAGAAAGAATTACTTATCCCTGAGTTATTGGTGAGTTCATTAACATGACTTGTAGAGCAGCATATTGCTAAGAGGTCACAAGGGAGTAGTGGAAGGAAATACTGCATCTTCAGAAACACAGTGCAACACTATACAGTATCTTGGAGTTATGTGTTATTTGCTCTTGAGCTGTTTTTGTATGCATGCATACTGTAAGTCACTCTCACCATTGGATGTTAGTTAATAGAATTTTCTTAAAGTGTTTAATTTAAAATTAAATTAATCAATTAAGAAAAAGGTGTTGCATGCATTTACTTAATATAGAAAATAACATTTCACCTAATTTTATGACTGTAATTTACACACTTGAATAATATAAATAGCTGGTGAGCCTGCGGACGGTTAGTATAAGTATATCTAAAATCACGAGTTTCATTTAAAATATGTATTTACAGGGGGGCACGTGTGCAGCGTGCTGGTGGATGACTGCTAAAGGACTGAGCATCGACGGAGTCCATCACTCTAAGCAGGAAACATGCAAATGTGAGAGTAATCTAACTAAAAAAGATTTGATCAGCCTACAGAGGATATGGTTAAAAAGTACACCACCTAAGAACTCCAAAAAAACATCTTCCCATGGGGTCTCAATAAAGACACCATGCCACAAGTGGAGTCAGAAGATGGCAGCTCCGCGTGCAGGCTCTTGGGGCTCCCCATGGCACCAAAGTTGGAGAGAGATTCATACAATGAAAAAGAGACCAAGCACAAAGCAACCAAGATTGGTGAATACAATTTAAATGAACTGATTAACGTCCCTTGAAAAGGACAAAAGTGATAATAAATGCAGAGCAATATTGATAATTTATACAAAAAACCTTGGGCAAGGTGCAGCTCAGTTCAGGATGTTTCCCAACATCCACAGGGTAGATAGAAGCAAATATGGGAAAATAAAAACAGAAGAGAAAACATAGTGCAATAATGCTAGAAAAATATATAAAAGTGCCAGTAAAGACTGTAGATGTTCATCTAACATGATGTGAGATAAAAACAAGTGTTTTATCACAAAGTTTTATCTCCAAGTGGATCTAAGAGGTACGTTTCAGAGGTCTGTGGTGTATGAGAAGGAAAGAGAAAGACAGGACATAGTACAAATGCAGATTTATGTAAAATACCAAATAGAGCAATGTAAGACCAAACTCACATGCTCCCAGAAAAATAAAAGCAATTTGACCGCTCTGGGTCCTGGGGTATGTCGACTGGAGACTCCACTCCTCAGCACTAATCTCCCGCAGCTCCAATCTGCGTGCACAGCCGGCTGATGATGTCACCGATGGAGGTGGGGTGGTCACGTTCCCGTAGCAGTGTGGAGAGAGGATAGGTCACAGCAGTCCAAGTATACCTTGTGTTTTAATCCTACATGTTTACTAAAAAATGTGCTTCCTCAGTGATTCAGTTGGAGAGAGAGAAGTAGGTTTACTAGAGCAGACCTAGAATTCTTCCTACAGAAAAATACAAGGACAATACAATTAGATAAACAAAAATCAGTCTCAGATCTGAAGCAGAAGATTGCCTCTGTGGGTTCTACAGTAGGACAGGTGAACTAGAATCCACAATGGACGATACCCTCCAACGATAGATGGGCATGGAAGATTAGATTTACTGAGGAATTCTCACAATTTAAAGACAACAGGGAAGATCTGGAAATTAGGGAACTTGCGAATAAGGAATATCCCTGAATCAACATCGACAGAAGAGCTGCATGCAGGCTCAAAGGAAGGTACCTGTAACAGGGACTTATCCCTGTTTAAAATACTGCCTCTAAATCCATCAGGGAGCTTTTTAATTCCATCCAGGCAATTAACCAGACTCCACCTGGTAATGATACAGTTTAAAACTGCTGCTGAAACAGACCCAGATAAATTTTTCTCAGCACACAATGGTGCTGACATGAAGAGACGGTCTTGAATACCCTGGAGGAGTGTGTATAGACAACAAGACACAAGGGGACCAGCCCTCTTTTCCTGGACACAGAGGAGCCAGGAACCTGCCAGAGGCTGGACCCTCAAGCACACTATGACACCTGTACACCACTGACCTGATGGGCCACCTGCTATAAGGTACCGCTGAGACTTTGGGGTGGTAGGCTGGATAGGGGCTTATCCGCCCAGTCTTTTAAGAGAGGGACTGGGGGAAGTAAGATAGCCTTTTCAAAGGGATAGGTGTTGTTTTGTATATTTTTGTTTGCTGTGCGGTTTAAAGGGACAGGCTCAATAAAGCCATATGTTAATTTCACCCTAAACGGTCTCCATGTGCATACCTCTGCACACATCTTTTACAGGGCCCCCATCCAAATATTTAATGACTTTGCCCATATCACCATCAAATGGAAGAGAAAGACAATCATACATATCCTTATTCAAAAGGGGATAAGATAGGCTTCCCGTATTACATGATCATCTTGTGAGATGGCAAACAATATGCAATCAGAGCCCCAGACAAAGTCAATAACTTCATGAGCCAATACCAGATCACGGGAGGCCTCGACCAGAACCAGAGTGAAACCGGTTCTGAGAAGCACTCAGGACAAGGTATTCCACATGAACTGAGGTGGGAGCCCCGAACTAGAACTCTGAGTTGCTGGCAGATCCTCTGGTTGGTCCTACTCTGTCTCCTCCCTCTGCTCCGTGCACCTTGCTCCATTGTTCCGCTTGAGGCAGAGGTCTGGCCATGGTTGGGGCCATTCTGAATCCCCCGCTGTGGCCTTTCGCCCGGGGTTGGTTGTGGATGTCAAGGGGGGGGCTTCTCACCTGGACCTGATTGGGGGTCCTGTGCACTCTAGACTCCAGGACGCTTCGTTCTTGGCCCCCCATGGTGGGGTAGGGGGAGCACGTGAGACTTACTGAGGGCTGACGGAGGGGAGTGGTGAGATGCTGTTGTAAAAAACTAACAAAAAAGTATTTCTAAAAAAAAAAAAAACTGACTGCAAATGTATAAAAAAAAATTAAGTCATTGGTCAACTGATATATTTTTGTTTCAGTTTTGCATATTCTTTAGTTGATTATCTCAAATTTTATATTTAATTTAATATACTTAATATATTTGTCTTAATACAAGGCACAGAGTCCTAACATTGGGATCGCCAAAATAAAATTGACTCCTTTCCATTTTAAAGCTGCCAGCAACCACTGATTTGAAAAACATATTTTTTCTTGTTATTGTAACCTTAAAAATAAACGTTGGTTATGCTTGATACAGCTACTCTGGCCTTTATTTTATGATGCAACACTCCAGAGAAATCTACATGTAATTTTTAGATTTTGGGGGCGAGCACAGATTTGCCACAATGAATTTTTCTACAAATTGATTCAATGTTTAAAATATGAGCTTCAAGGAGAAAATCTAACAAATACTATAAAATGAGAATATTACATTTTTGATTTCCGCTGCCTTTCTCACAAATGTTTAAGAAGGGACTGCATCATTAATATTGTGGTGTCGCGGGAATTTTCCTTTTTCATAGTGCAGTGCTTGTACTTACTCATTGAATTTGTGGTCACATACTGTATCTTACACCAAAGTTAATTTATCATATCCTCCTGACTCCAATATTGGGGCAGAATGGGTGCAAACGAAATGCCCCACATTTATCAGATGAAAAATCCCATCACTATCAATTTACTTCCTATTCTTTGATAAATGTGCTGATGCTTTTTGCATCAGTAGTGTTTCCATTTTCGATTCAGAAGCTCTGATTTGAGGAGAAGGAGCGGCTCATTGAGTAAAGACACTGACTCTGGCACTGAGTTTGAGAGCAGGGGAGCCTGGTTCAATTCCTGGTGTCAGCTCCCTGTGACCTTGGGCAAGTCACTTTATCTCCCTGTGCCTCAGGCACCAAAAATATAGATTGTAAGCTCTACGGGGCAGGGACTGTGTCTGCAAAAATGTTTCTGTAAAGTGCTACATAAAACTAGCAGCACTATACAAGAACAAACAATTATTATTATTAATTATTCCCAATTGAGTTCAACTACCTGTATACCAAATTACTGACTGCTGTATGATAGGAGTATAAATATATCTGTTTGGGGAAAATTGGGTTCCTTCCTCTTCATATCTAATAAATCGTTTTCTACAATGCACCTTCCCTCTCCTTCGCTGGCATGTGTTGCTTTTATGGTTAGTAATCAACATGTACAGTAGGTTCGAAACTCTCCTCCTCATTAAAGTTGCTATCTTGCTGGTCACTAGTCAGTTGTGCCAGCCTCTTACATTTTGAATGCAGACATTAAAGATCATCTTTGAGTAGCCTTGTATCCTCTTGGCTAATCTGCCCTACCTTACACATAAGCCCTTGTACCAGCGCAGGCAGTGTTAGGGTTAAATCTATGCCCTTGCTGCTGCAGCAGTAAACAACTCCCTTGAATGATGGGGAAGGGGGGAGGCTGTGTACTACCCTCAGGGCCCCTCCTGGGGGCTCAAACCTAGGACCCTCCCCCCGGGTAAAAAAAGGGCTGCAGATCCAAATGTAGTGGTTGTTGGAAGTGTGGAGCCAGGACTCTTCCTCCCCCTCACACATTGGAGTGGGATACTACCCCTTACTCCATCAGGGGTTAAGGGAGCAAACTATAGACCTTTGGGGCCTCAAGCCCCGGGGGTTGATGCAAGGGACCAGAGGAACAGAAAAGAGTGTACATGGTGGTATGCTGTATGAAGAATAAAGAACCATCCTTGGTTTTATACTCCTGCCTGAGACTGCAGTTTATCAGGGGGAGTGCAAAAGGGTTTTCCTGCAGAAACTGCACCCGGCTCTGCTGAGGCTTGCTAGAAATGGAGGCGCTGCACCCATGAAGAACTGGGAAGATCCATAAAGCCTGTCCTGTTCGTCCCAAACTAACACCGACGGACACTCAGTGTCCTGTAAGCCTAGCAGATGAGCAACACAACAACACCAGGCAACAGTGAAATCTCCCAGAGGGTGGGGGAACACCTGTTACATTTGTAATTTAATATTAATAATAACCGATTTATTTCGTAGAAGCAGCTAATATAAGATCCTTCCCTGTCCTAATAATGCCAGTGTATTAGAGTCTCAATGATTGGGATATATACCTACTTAAGTTCTGTATATCAATTCACATTTGAATCCTCGGATATGTACAGCATGTATCTCAACAACTCACTGGCAGTAAATTAGAAGCTGGGCTCTCCAATATAAAGATTTTAGAGGAAGAATTAATGCTTGTTTTAGTTAAATGATTTCAAATGTTGTATATATATATATATAGGTATATATATATATATATATATATATATATATATATATATATATATATATACATACACACATACACACACACACACACACACACTCTGCCCATTATTTAGCAAAAGCAATAAGTGATGTTGTAAAAGACACTACTTGTGATACCTATTAGAATTGTACTGAGGTTGAGATAGATGGATACAAAGAAGATTTATGTTTCATCTTTGCTGCTACTGTACATTGATTGGCAAATTAGTCTTCCTCTTTCAATGGACTCCCAACCCTCAGCTTGTCTCGTAGCGCCTTAGTGCGTAAAACACCATGAGGTGAGCCTGAGGACAGAAGACTCTTAATCATGACACAGACCACACTAGGAACCAATTTAAAAGTGATTTATTCTAAACCCTCATTAATCCCTTGTAAGAGTGATAGTTAATTTTAAAAAAAAATTGCACAAAACGAAACTTCTCAAGTTGTAGTTTAATGAGAAAATGGCTGCTATGGAAACATAGTCTCTTCCCAATTTACGACATGGAGTATCAAAAGACATATTCCCTATAGGTTCGATGTTTCAAGCTGTCCCTGCTGCAAAGTTTATTCTGATTGTACATCTTGCATGCAAAACAAAGCTTGCAAGTCATTATAGTATTCCAGCAGGCTTCTTTACAACATGTAGCCTTGTGTCATTTCATTAGTAAGGAAGGACAAATATCTTACTACTTTCACACCCTCAGTTATGGCTCAATATTCCCCACTATTTACTTAATGGTAAAACGCATGGATGATTGTGTGAAATTTGCCGTAAAACAAATCCCCATCCTACAAGTCCAATGATTTGGTTTTAAAGCTACATTGCCATCAAGAGAAAGGAGATCTCCATGAATTATTTTCAGCTCATGATTATCCAGATGTCTTTTATCCACACCGACTCCTCATACAATCCATCATCAGAAAGTAGGCCCTGACCTCTCAAAAAGGGGTGGCATGAACACGGAGCAAACCCCACTTCTACTGGGGCTGGTCCAATTGCATAAAAACATTGGGGCAGACCCACAGAACTCCGTTAGTTACTTATCGAGACGTTAACTTAAGTGCTAACGGTGATCTTCAAAGCTCACTAGCGATGCATTGAGTGCTGTTTTACAGCTAAAATGGCCTTTCGTTAACTTTAGAGGCCATTAGTGGACCACAGCAGGCCATTAAAGTTAATGCGAGCCTTAATGCTATATTAATTTAGGTCATCAGGGCTATACATGGCGTTAGGGTTTCCAGCACTTGACGCTGGGTCGCAGAAATGTTTTTGGCCTTGTCAGGACATGAAGGGGCCAATTTGTCTTCCTATATTTCCTTAACAATGTAGGAAGCCAAAGTGAATACCCTGGACTAGGACAAAACATTTAGGCAAGACCTACAGTATGTATTAATCCCTTGGAAACCATGGTTGCCATGAAGGCATGGATTATGCAGTTAATAAAGATACCCTACTGTAACTAACTTACCCATTACCCATTGTATGTCATAGCGGTAAAACTGCTAATAGCTGATGAACCCCACCTGTTCTATATGGTTTAGCCTAACTAGAATTGGACTTAATCTATTAGCCATAATTTGCTGCATATTTTTCAATCTGTATTCAATAATGCAAATGGTCGTTAGCTACTACAACTCATCAGTTCTTTGTATTCTTTATGGATTATTGCTATATTAACTGTTGTCATTTGACTTCCACATTAAGTTTTAAGACCTCATCATCAGTGTTAGCTTGAATCTGAAGTGCCTCCTCCATTTTGTGCTCTGAAGTCCTCTCAACTAATGAGACCATTCCAGCCTTTATTTCAGCTACTACTGACTCAAGCAAGGTCTGAATGTTTTTAACAGATCTTCCAGGTCTCTTTTAGTAATACCTGTATCTTCCTCCCGTTCTAGGTTGGAGTCCGATCCACATGGGAAGGCCGAGCCGAGGGGCCGCCATCACCTAGATCTTCCATTGGCGAGATGCCTCTGCTGAAAAGCGCTGGGCCTTTTTTTGTTCTTTGGAGGCATCTGTAATGTATTCCTATGGCCTCCGGTTACTTTTAAAACTATTTCTTAAAATCTCTGGGGGCTTTAAACAAGGTTTTTCTTAGCGGGGTCCATGGAGCGACTTCAGAAGACGACCATGCACCTGGACGTCACGTTGGCGCTCCCCACTACTATCATTCTTAAGAAATCTTTGCAAATCACATTGACGGTGTTCGCAAAACAAAGTATGTGCATGAAGTCACCAAGACCGAGTGCACAAATAATATATTAATATAAGAAATTATACAAGCTGGGGAAAGTCTAAGGGAGGTCTGCGATTGTTCAATAGTTTTTTTTTTAATTTTGTCCAAGAGACTGACATCACTCTGCTTTACACAGCGCATCTGACAGAGATAGTAAACTTAATGAGTTAAAAGCCCACTGTAGTTTCTCAAGACTCAAAGCAACTTGTCCACATATCTGTGATTTAGTGCACAGATGGCATTATGGAAATCTTTAGGGCCATGCTAACTTTACTACATATCTCTGTACTACACATAACTCTGGAATGGCTTTTCTGCAGACATTACTTCTGAATGGAATTTGGTAGCATGAGCATTGAGTTGCTATTAGCATGTGAAAGCCCAGCAAATCAATAACAGATGTATGACTCATACAGTATTTAACGTTACCATAACAGCTATAGCCATCGTTATCTTCTGTGCCACAGGGTGCATGGAATCATACTTATATGTTACTTGAGAAAAATCATGTTGCCCAGAATCAGAGCTTCTGAGTTGATTGCCATATAACGTCTCCTTCACTGTTGCTGAAATACATCTTCTTACCTTTTTCATTCCCTGTTTAAGTTTTGGGAAAGGGAAAGAGATTATAGTAATAGGGAATGAGCGGTCAGATGCTGGTGCCTACATGCCATAAGCTAACCATGTGACTCAAATATAAATCATTCATTAGTTTAGTAGTTGCGGACTATATGCCAATATAATACCAACACAGGTAACCCAGCAGAGTTACCAAAATATAAATAACTTACTGGTATAATCGTAGTGGAGAGAGGACAGATGCTGATATCTATATGGCAATCAGTAGCGGATTTCCCATTAGGCCCATTAGGCTCGGGCCTAGGGCAGCAACATTTTCGGGTGGCAAAATTTTTACCCCCATATGTTTTTGTCGAGCTCTTAGGCCCACCGGGATAGTGGGAAGGTACATACATGTGTCGGCCACCTCCTTGCTGCCACCCTCCTGCTCCTTTGGAATCCATGGCGTCTCGTTGCCATGGTAATGTGGCGTTGCAACGTCAAATGACGTCATGATGTCGTTTCCATAGCAACGCACCACTGTGCGTAATGATCCAAGACTTAAAATTGTACAAAGGGGTTTCTATGGCAATATAATTTCACTTTCTTCCTCTTTAGATTTCCATAGTTGCTTAAATGTTGAAAACAAATGTACATATTCTCACTGAGTAATGACTGCAGAAAGAGAGAAATTTCATTTTTTTATCAGTACAAAGCAACGTTCAGCCTCAGCTGACGACTTGGGAGGGAATCAATATACTTCCTGATGCAGTTGGTACAGTTAAATCTATTATAGCAGCATGATAGGAGTTGCATCTGATCCTTCAGCTTGGTAATTAAAGAGTGGTCTCCAGCTCGTAAAATAAAACCAGTACATTATCCCAGACTGACATCAATGGCGCATTTGCCCAATTCTATATATCAACATTCCCATTGATAGCTCGGTAGATAAAATCCATATTTTCTTTGTAAATGAAACATCACAACTTCCAAAGCTGCTGAATCTTCTTCACAGTTTGAGCCTTTCTCCATCTAACATCCTGTCAGCATGGCCTTCTTATACACTACGGTCTGCTCCTTATATAGTTGATATAAGTATATTCTAGACTAGGTATAGTAGCTATGAATCAAAATCCAAGAATGGCCAATTTGGCAGTAAATAGATTTTTGTCAAGAATAATTTTAAGGCGTGTCTTAACATAACTTCATCAAAATATTGTACAATTACATTTTGAGTTCAATTACAAATCATTGTTGCCCTGGGTAATTATGTCAGCTAATAATCTATCTAGTGGTTATTTAAACTTGACAGTGCCCCTAGAAAACAAGCAGGTATCCATGACTGACATCCCAGGTACGTCTTAAGGTCTTCTGGTGTGCCAGGACCCCTGATGTACCAGGTACATCAATAGGGCACTGTAAGGGCTAAAGGTGAACCCAGAGCACTGACATGTAGCATAGCTTAATAGCATAGCATAGATTAAAATGTGAAAAAAATATAACAACATTTCAATGATAGTGACCTTACTATGTCACATTATATGTTCACAATAGCACTCTAAAGTAGGTCATCCAATACAATAGTACAATAATACAATAGGTCCCTATATGAAACTTCAATTTTTTAGGTATGTTTAAAACAATATACATATTGTATATTTTGATCATATACTGAGATAACTATCAATCTTTTCATGTTGTATTTTTACAGGCACATCAGTCCCACCTGCTGAAGGTGAGATCATAAACCAATTATATTCCCATGCACATTCTGTAATGACCACTCTTTCACATAGGCATGTAAAATGTTGCACACAGTGCTTCCTTTCACTGGTGTATAGTCAGGTGGTTAAAACGTATCCATCGGAGATCTTCATAACATTCACTGACCTCTTATGTGTGTCAAAAAATAAATTTTTCACCGGCAAATAACATACAGACGAGACAACGAGTATTCTAAAGCTTGCCTTAAACTAGCCCGGTTACATGCTGGGTATAACCTGGCTAGTTTAAGGCAAGTTTATGGCATTTCTGCATTGAATCGGATTAACACAGCAGGGGCCCCTGGCAGTCCCTTTCAGTTGAATGGGACTGCCAGGGACCCCCGCTGTTAATCTGATGGGCCATTCGGCAATGCAGAAATACCTTAAACTTGCCTTAAACTAGACCCAGCATGTACCCAGCATGTACCTGGGTCTTTTTGGCGATTGCCACTGGTTTGTGTTAGAATAACCATCGGCACTACAGTACGTGAGGGTGTGTAGGCGTACTATTATGAAACTTAGTAGCATTCATTCTGTATACATTTCTTTTGTGGTAACAAAAATTAAAACTAAAGGACCCCTGCATTCAAAGTAGATCTGTGTCCACTATTATGTAGTCTCAATAGGCCAGTTGACGTTTTACTCTTGTGTTTTCGCTAAATTGGATGCCACCAGAACTTTGTACAGTATGTACTGTAAGCTTCATGTGTGAATTTAAAGTGTATTTTTAAAACTTTATTTAAATATCCAACATTTCTACACAAACATATTAGGTTTTGATTAGGTGATGTTAATGGCATATGCACATAAAAAATAACCTGGATGTTAAAAAATCATATGGATATATTGATAAGCAGATAATACAATGCATAACAATAGAAATGTACAGACAAAATCGTAACGGTAGCACATAATTACTTTGTCATTATGTTAATAACAAATTATATATTTTAATTATATAGTTACAGATGAGGAAACAGAGTCAGATTTGTTTGCCACACCAAATCTTGAACTATTAGTAAGTGATGAGGAATTGGTTGAGTAGAGCCAAGATATTGAATCTGGGGAGGAGACCATAGAACATGAATATGCTGAGTCACTCAGGGAACTTGATGTCCCTGACCCCGATGATTCTACACCAAAACAAGAGGAGTTACTTGATTGTAACATTCGTGAAGAACAGGATATTGACGATCCTGTAACAGAAGAGGAAGAGTGCAATGACCCTCTACAACCAGGCCAAGGGGAAAATACATGTGCAGCGGCATTATCTTCATTAAAAACAGCAGAGGAAATGTTTTTCAAGCATCAACAGGCTGTGGCAGACAAACAGCAGAAAACCAATGACACCATTTGTCAAGAACTGAAGAACATGCGAGTCCTTTTCATGGAACCACTGGAGACTCTAAAGGCTATTTTCTAATAGGCTAACTATTATTGCTCACTCAATGTCACAGGCACAGCCAATGGCACAGGCACAGGTACAGGTGAAGGGTAGAAATCATCAAGAAGCGCAAATCATGTGGAAAACAAAAGAAGACAACAAACTTATGGTGCAGTATTGTGTGAATTCAGTGTGATAAATGGCACGGTGAAGTGTTCAGAATACTCACAAACGTGATAGATAAGTAGGCATATAAAGGTTTCTTTAACCCATGGGATGAAGCCAGGTGTTAGAATAGGAACCGCGCTGAGGATCAGGTACACTGTAGCGATCAGGTACACTTTAACCAGGGGCCCTTTAGGAATAAAATGAACCGGACATAGTGCAGACTGTACATAGAATATTTATAAAAGCAAGCAAAATCCAATCAACTCACATGGTGATGGAAATAAACAGGCGTATAGATCACAGTGTGGATCTCTGCAAACCGGAAGAGTGGTATCTCGACTGTTCCTCTGTTCTGGTATGCGTGTCACGGATGCGTCTCACTGAGGACCGGAAGTGACGTCATCCGCTTCCAGAGGCTCCGGTTTCGTCTTAGGGCATCACTCTACGCGTTTCACCTTGTAGGTTTCTTCAGGAGTGATATTGCATGGTGTGTGAGCAGTTTAAATACTCTAACCTCTACTCTCATAGGTGGGGAGTAAATTGGATAATCGAACCACTTAATTGTAATTGAGATAGCCAAATGTTGCTGCTATAGACAATACTATGTTAATTTAATGAACACATCATAATAAAACCTAATTAAAAACATGTTTATACAATAAAAATGGCATTAAATGGCCATGAGTAAAATAGACTGAGCTATAATCAAAATTAAATCTATTGCAAAATGACCCCATCTTAGGCCAACACTTGCCTGAAAGAGTTAAAATGGTGTATAGAAAAGCTCCCGACATTAAAAGTATAGTGGCCCCTAGTGCCCTTAGAAAGGGTCCTGTACATACTCGCTCTGTTTGGTTAGATCCCCCTAAGGGATTTTATACCTGTAGAATGTGCACAATTACAATTACAATTAAGTGGTTCGATTATCCAATTTACTCCCCACCTATGAGAGTAGAGGTTAGAGTATTTAAACTGCTCACACACCATGCAATATCACTCCTGAAGAAACCTACAAGGTGAAACGCGTAGAGTGATGCCCTAAGACAAAACCGGAGCCTCTGGAAGCGGATGACATCACTTCCGGTCCTCGGTGAGACGCATCCGTGACACGCATACCAGAACAGAGGAACAGTCGAGACACCACTCTTCCGGTTTGCAGAGATCCACACTGTGATCTATACGCCTGTTTATTTCCATCACCATGTGAGTTGATTGGATTTTGCTTGCTTTTATAAATATTCTATGTACAGTCTGCACTATGTCCGGTTCATTTTATTCCTAAAGGGCCCCTGGTTAAAGTGTACCTGATCGCTACAGTGTACCTGATCCTCAGCGCGGTTCCTATTCTAACACCTGGCTTCATCCCATGGGTTAAAGAAACCTTTATATGCCTACTTATCTCTCACGTTTGTGAGTATTCTGAACACTTCACCGTGCCATTTATCACACTGAATTCACACAATACTGCACCATAAGTTTGTTGTCTTCTTTTGTTTTCCACATGATTTGCGCTTCTTGATGATTTCTACCCTTCACTTGTCCACGAGGATTGAAAGAGCAGTCCTGCATCAGGTTACAGCGGCATATGTCACACGTGGTTGTATAAGTATCACCATTAATCACCTTATTTTATGTATTACACTGTGGGTTTATTTGATGTTTATTTAAACCATATACACTGAGCGCCACCAATTGATAAGTTTTTGTACACAGGCACAGGTACAGCACATCCAATGGCACAGGCACAGCCAATGGTACAGGCACAGCCAATGGCACTGGCACAGCCACAAGCACAGCCACTGGTGCAAGCACTGGCACAAGCACAAGCACAGGCAACTACAAGCCAAGCTCCCAGTACTGTTGTTGTGGCACCATCAATGGCAGAATGTGTGCACCTATTTGTGTGACACCTAGCACTTCAATAACAGTATCTTTGACACCTACCAGTCAAACTGAGAGCAGCTCAAGACCTACCACCCGGTCTTCAAAGAAAAGTTTAATCCAAAAAAAAAAAAAACCATTAGGACATCAAATTACATCTTGCAAAATGTTACACTGACTATTGATTTGGACCATAGTATATACATCTCCATGTTGGACCCTTAAATTATACACTACGGGTGTACAAAATAAGTATGCTTACCTTGAATTATATATAGTACATGTATGAGAGTTATCTTTATTATAACTGTATACACAGTGAAGTGTGACATGAATATACATATTTGACACATTTCATACAAACGTACTATACTTCAGTAATGCTAAAGCCACACACTGATCAATGTGAAATTATGAACTGTGCATGAGAACATATTTCAGGTGCATACAGATAAAAGAGAAGAGCAGTGAGATCAGCGCTAATGCAATGAATATATAATAGTGACACTATAGGTGACTAACATAAATGTAATACACTTTAAACTTAAATTGGGGGCTGCCTAGGCAAAAAGGTTAACACAGACCAATACAAACAGTATAGACAAAAAAACGGCACCTCCAAATGAAAATAATACAATCTGACCAAATATAAAGTCCAATATGAATGAAGAGGAATCCTGGAGGGGATCTTCAATGAAGTCTCATGGAAAGACAAACAGACATACTGTATACACCAAAAACAGAAAAGACAAAAGGAAAAGATCATAGTGCAACTCAAAACAAATACAAACAAATAAGCACTGAAAAGATTAGCAAAGGAATAATTACAAATTTAATGCAAGTGAATAAAAATATTAATAAAACAACAGACACATGTATGTTGGGCTGTAGACGCTAGTAAAGCTGGGTCATCCGGTAGGAGTAAAATTAAAATCCTACTTACAGCAAAGCTGAATGGTATAAGCCCGTAAAACAACTGTCCTTGAATACAGACCGTAGCCTCTGCAATGGATGAAAACAGCAAGCCTCCAAGAATCCACACTCCCAGGACGACCACTGCTACTACACACGCAGACCTTAGAGGTGGGTGAGGAGTACCGCAGGGAGGAACCGGGACTACACGCTGTTAGAGGAATCACCGGTGCCGTGCACACAGACCCGCTGGTCACGCGATGTGCCGGTGACGTCACACCACAGCGCGAGGGCAGGGGGAGCGTCCGGGAAGGCAAAGAAGCTCAGAGGGCTGAGGCAAAGTCTGAAGGGGACAGTGCGCATGGGGACATGTGTCTGTTGTTTTATTAATATTTTTATTCACTTGCATTAAATTTGTAATTATTTCTTTGCTAATCTTTTCAGTGCTTATTTGTTTGTATTTGTTTTGAGTTGCCCTATGATCTTTTTCTTTTGTCTTTTCTGTTTTTGTTGTACAGTATATGTCTGTTTGTCTTTCCATGAGACTTCATTGATGATCCCTTCCAGGATTCCTCTTCATTCATATTGGACTTTATATTTGGTCACATTTTATTATTTTCATTTGGAGGCGCCGGTTTTTTGTTTATATTTCAGGTGCATACATATATGAGCTAAACAACACTGCTATTCTCATGTCTGTTGAAGGATCATTATCATGCTGACATGAAAAAGATCACGTGATTCAGTACAGAAAGAGAAACACACGAATTAATTATTGGGAACATTTACAAATGTTCTTTAGACACAATATTCTTTCCAATTAATGGGTGCCTCGTACTGTAGTTTGGCTACTGAATTACTGTATGTTGAATATGCAAGTCAAAATGATACAATACACTGATTGTATGTGGGGAGAAGATTACATGGACACTTCTTCTTTTGTATAATGACCTTGTACAGTGTTCTACACACATAGTGAAGATTTTGATACTTTTTCAAAAAGCTGATTTTAATGAATAGTTTGCGTTACTTTCCTCCATTCCATGAGAACACATGCCATTAGAAATGTTTTCCAACAAGAGACCTCCATTCAGTTACGCATATCTAATATACAGTATAGTGCAATTCAATACCGAACAGAAAAAAGAGAAACTGTATCAGAGATATATCAATATATCACTGACAAATACCCATTTTATAAAAATACCACAAAGTATTATGTCTGACGGACTTTATCAAGCAATGATTGTTTTATTCAAAACCCACTTTCTCCCGGAAAGAGGGGTGGCTGTTGGTCAGTGCATGAATCATGGATGCGTATGTTTGATCATGAAAATTTAAGAAGAGAGCGAATTTTCGGCAAAAACTACCATGATATAGGTTCCCGCAGTGGTGCCTTAAATGTTCAGTATAGTTGTTATTCTTTTCAACTGGAGTGCTTCAACCAATACCAGAACCATGATGGACCTAACTACTACGAGACCATGCATAAACAAAGTCTTAACACTACCAGATAAAATACTAATGTACCTCTATTAGGATTAAAATTCTCATTTACCTCTTTTAGGAGGGAGAAAGACCACATTGGATCTATATCCAGTATAATGAAAGGACCTAATAACTTGGGAACTGGGGAGGGGCAGGCTTAAAACCTGGGAAGGAGGAGCCACTAACCTCCAACAGCTGAGACAGCTGAGAATAAGTTAACAAACACACAAAACCCCAGCAAGCTCCTTTTGGGAACCCCTGAGCCCCCACAAAATATATACTATATGTAAGTGTCAAAAAGGAGAGCTATGGAGCGTGGCATATGTATACATTAAAAACAGAGAAGCCCAATGCTACATCCAATATGACAAAAATACACAGTAAAATACTTATATATTCTCTTGAAAAAGGGTCATTTAGTTTAACCCTTTGGCCAAAGCATTGTAAGCTTGCGAGCCACGTCAAGGCTGACCCGGTTCGCAAGTCTTAACACTACCAGATAAAATACTAATATACCTCTATTAGGATTACAATTCTCATTTACCTATATTAGGAGGGAGAAAGACCACATTGGATCTATATCCAGTGGAATGAAAGGATCTAGTAACTTGGGAAATAGGGAACGGCAGGCTTAAAACCTGGGAAGGAGGAGCCACTAACCTCCAACAGCTGAGACAGCTGAGACAGCTGAGAATAAGTTACCAAACACACACAACCCCAGCAAGCTCTTTTTGAGAGCCCCTGAGCCCCCACAAAATATATACAGTATGTATATAGGTGTCAAAAAGGAGAGCTATTGAGCGTGGCATATGTATA
The DNA here is from genome assembly GCF_040206685.1 of Ascaphus truei. Taxonomy (NCBI): domain Eukaryota; kingdom Metazoa; phylum Chordata; class Amphibia; order Anura; family Ascaphidae; genus Ascaphus; species Ascaphus truei. The sequence goes on along the minus strand of NC_134487.1, from coordinate 268,186,816 downwards.
CAACAAACTTTGTGGGGTCTCAGGGGTTCCCAAAAAGAGCATGCTGGGGTTTTGTGTTTTGTTAACTGTTTTTTCAGTATGTCAAGTTGCCTTACAGCAAATGCAACTGTTGTTAGGGACACATACCAGGTTACTGATACAAGATATCCCCATGTCATCAGCTCATACACCTGCAGGCATAGTAAAATAATGTATGTTGTAATTTTTCATTAAGTGTCAATTATACAATTAAGTAAGGAATGTGTGTGAACAATAACATTTATATAACTATTTGCTATCACAACTCCGCCGAACTAATTGAAGTGAAGTATATAACGGTTATAATGAAGTGTAAAGGTGATAAAAACATTATATATGTTTTAATGTACAGTAGTTGGTAAGTATAAATATAACTAATTCTCTGCATATATACAGCAATATCTCTTTGCTTAGTGAAAAACATCCAGCATTGTATGATGCACACATTGTAGAGGGGGGGATACATGCTTTAGAGAATGACCAATGTGTTAAACACTCACATACCATTGTCGATGAACTTGTGATAATTTGTGATTATTCAGTACAAAATCTCCACTCAAACTTCGACAGAGCAGGATCCTATGATTAGATACACATAATGAAATGTGCCACATATCACGAGATGAGAATATATTTTCTTATATGTAAATGAAATTCTTACATGTGAAATCATTTTCTATTAAAGTACGGCGGGTCTCCACCCCATTGGATGTATGCTCCTTAACCCCTGCAGGAGGCTCCTCTAGATCCTCCCAGATGTTGCCTTGAAGATTGTGATGTAGTACAATGTTGTGCAGAATGCAACAAATCACTGTCACCAACCTTCTGTGGTGAATGCTGTAGGGCCCCACTAGATCTATCACGATATCTGACCCGACTTTTCAACAGTACAAATGTCCTCTTAATACCCGAGCTGGTGGATACGTGGGCCGCTTATATCATTCCTCTGCAGGGGTTTGAGTATTACCCAGTGGGTCAGAAGCCATGGCCGGCTTCCATACCCTGAGTCACCTATAAGAAAGTTAAAACACATGAATGTTAATATAATATGTAGGAAATATTACAAACATTGCCTATTGCCATGTCCTAGTACATGAATCAGAACATGAAGAATATACCACACATACTACTGTATTCTTACATAATTGGCTTCCACATACTGTAATCACGACATCCATTGAACATTATAAACATAAATTGACCTTCTGATGGCTACAGTATTACTACTGCAATGTGGAAGCAATGACTGTGTGTATTGGCCACTAACTCCTTGTTGTGTGATTAATAATTGAAGACAATTGAAAGCTGCTTCACATGGATTATATATTTTTGCTATAACCTATACATTTTAAAATGTAAAAAAAAAATTGTTGTTACATGATATATTAACAATACATAATGAAACATTAACCTCGACATGAAATTTAGATATATGTGCAGTTTGTATAACATTGACTGACCCAATAGCCAACTGTCCTCTAATTCCTCCGCTTCAAATGCATGGAAGACTAATGAGTTCTGCAGGATATGGGAATCGTGGCAGGCACCTGGGAGTAGGGCTACCACACTCAGAATTTTCATGTGTGCGTCACATACGACCTGCACATTAAGTGAGTGGTAATGTTTCAGGTTACGGCAACAACTCTCGTCTTCACGTAGTGGGGTCATTGCAACATGTGTGCAATCTATAACACCCATCACATTGGTTAGCCCTGCTACATTATAAAATGCAGTCTTCAGTGCCTGCCACTCTGTCTGCTCTCTAGGAAAATGTATATAATTCCTAGCGCGTCTAGTCAGTGCACATAGAAACTGGCTAAGGGCCTGCAAGAATGTTGTCTGCAAAACCCCGCCTACTATGCCTACAGTTGTCTGAAAAGACACAGAAGCAAGAAAATTGTATGAGCTCAGCAATTTAACAAGGCCAGTCACTGCTTGACTCCTTTCTGTTGATGGCTCTAAATATTCTCTTAACTCCTCATAGAGTTCAAAGATAGCCGCTGAGCTCAGTCGATAGCAGCTGAGGACCTCGGCCTCACTTAACCCCTCTAGGGAGCATCTTGTTCTGAAATGTCGAGGTGCCAATTCCCGCCCTTCAGGGAATTGTAATTCCCTCGCTCTTCTTGCTCTCCTCTCTCTATCAATATCCTTATTTGTAAGAGAATCTCCCTCCTCCTCACAAAGTTGCCCAGCAAACCACAATTCGCAATGACATCCATTTCCCCCTCAAAGGTAAGTGTTTCCTTGTATCCTTTAAATAGGCAGCCTAATAAGCCACATTAGTGTAAAGGAGGGCACATGTGTTGTATATTATGTCGAACATTTGTATTGTTGTAATCTAAGCAGGTATTATTGTTTGATTGAAATGTTACACACATAATATAAGATTATGTAATCCGAAAAGAAACACCATTCATTTATCCACAGTCAAAGTGATGATGTGACCCAATCTGACTAATTGTTGTTAAAAATCACACAATCATGACATTTGTATGTAACATGTTCAGTCATGAGGGTTTTTAATCACAAGAATTTCTTTGTTGTTTGTAGAGAGGTGTGGCAGAAGGTTAGCTTAGTGTCAAAGTGGTTGTTTTCTGATCACGGGAGGATTGTCCTTTAAATTAACCCTCTCCTAACGTTTGACCCCGGGGAACACACAGTTATTCACACCAACACTCTGGGAGCCGAGCCAGCCTCTTATATTAATTGTGTGCAAGGAAAAACAATAACAATGCTTTTATTCATGGCTCCATCTCTTTTGCGCCAGCCTTTAGCTGGTGAAAAGAAATGCTGATTTTTTTCTGTACGATACACTTATCACTGCATTGTGAATTGCGCAGACTGGCAAAAAATGGCGGGTTTGCCATTTGCTGCCTGTTTGGACGACTTTTTATCGCAGACGTTTATTGGTGAAAAAAAGCCTTTTAAGAGCGATACTGCGCTGTTATCACTGCTTTGTTAATCTCGCAGCAGGCAGGATCGCACTTAAAGGGCATTTATCTCACTTAAAAGCAGTTATCACTGCTTAGTGCATAGCCCCATAGTGTCCGCAGATTGAATTACTACCGACACTGCCAAGTTCGAAGCCCTGGTGAACTGGTCGAGACCAGAAAATGTAATGGAGCTACGCTCCTTCTTGGGATTCTGCAGGTACTTGTGGAAGGATACTCCAGTAAGGGCAAGGTCCTCAATAACCATCTACAAATATACCTGAAGAATTCTCGTCAGAAGGCTACCTCCGCGAGGCTACCCTTCGAAGACAAGTTGACATCCGCCTGTGAAAAGGCGTTCATTGGCCTAAAGAAGAGCCTAACAGAGGCGCCCGTCTTAGCTTACGCCGATCCCAAGCAGCCCTATATACTTCACGTGGATGCAAGGTTCAAAAGCCTGGGTGAGGTCATGCATTAGAAGTACCCGGCTGGCCTCCAACCAGTAGCATACATCAGCTGTAGCTTGACCCCCAGTGAGCAAAATTACCCCATCTACAAGTTGGAATTTCTCGCTCTCAAGTGGGCTATTGTCGACAAACTCCACTACTACCTGTATGGAGTTGCCTTTAAGAACGCACAATAACAACCTGTTGACATACCTTTTGACATCTGCCAAACTGGACGCCCTTTCTAATTCTCAGTTCACCCTCAAATATAAAGCGGGGTCCCTGAACATCGGAGCCGATTCTCTGCCCAGAAGTCCGAGACTGAGTACCACACTGGACGACGACCTCTGGGAAGAAATCCCTGGACCAGGGTTACAGGCCATGTGCTTGAATGCAGCCATTGTGGATGACAAAGGGGTGTTCTCAGAACAAAGGGTTGCAGACTCACTGTGATGCCAATCCAAGGCTCTCTCTGCTGCCTACTGCCACCCAGATGGCATGAATATCACCTCAGACAAAATTATCCCTGGTAAGAAGTGGTACCAGATAAGCCCTATCTCGCCAGCTATTCAGTAAGCCCCAAGAAGCTGGCGAGAATAGGAAAACTCACTGTTTTTTGGGGGCGGAAAAAAAATCCGCAGACCGCTTGGCGAGAAGCAATTTCTCACTGCTAATTGCCAGCTTTTCCAACTCGCTGTATTCTAGTGGCCCCAATCAGCATCTCGCAGCTGATCACTGCTCTGAATGGAGAATTTCTCATCAAATGGCCTCGCCAAAAAAAGTTGTCAAGAAGCTGATGATGAGCGGCGAGATGGGACTTAGAAAAAATCAGGCCCTTTTCCTGCCTCGGATTAATGCCGGGGGTCTCCGGAGCTGATACCCATTAATACCAGCACTGGAGACCCCCGGCATTAATTCGATGCAGGAAAAATGCATTTACAGCCCACTTCATTACCTTAATGAAGGGGTTAACTATCAGTGCCAGGCTTATTGTGGGTAGCAGGGGTGGGTGAACTGGGTATTTTGCCCTTGGTGGGTGTTTAGGTCTGCGGGGGGGGGGGGTGTTGAGGGTGGACTTAACTGCTACATTACCTTAGTGGTTAATACCGCTACGGTAATTAAGTGGTTAACCCCTCCCTCTACCTACCCGCAAGGCATAAACACCCATCCTTGGGGCTTATATCCCCTTCACCCACCCCGCTACCCACAATAAGCATAAATTCACACAACAGCCCCACCACCCACCTCCTAGGCCCCCAATAAACATTACAATATTTAAAAAATATTAATACACAACCCACCCACCCCCTGTGCCCACCCAATACTGTAAAACCATGATGTATTATTTTACATACAGGATTAATACCCCAGGCCGTTGGGAGTCCCTGCTGGGCCCGACGGGTGTCCGCAGTGAACCACGGGGGGTGCCCATGGGTGTCTGTGGGTCTCCGGGTTGTCACAGCTTGGCGCCATGGGCCTCCAGGTGGTCCCCGTGGGTCACTGCAGGTCCCAATGGAGTCCACGGTTGGTCCTGTGGGTGTCTGGGGGTCCCAGGGTCATCTCCACTGGTGATTGGGGGCCCTTGGGTGGTTCCCACGGGGGTCTGTGGCCCTCGGGTTGTCCCTGCGGGTCCACGGGCCCCCCACAGCTTCTTCTAACTTCATCTATAATTATTTATTTATCTTCTTAATCTTCTATCTTATTTTAATCCAAAAAGTCCCATGGTAGATCCCAACCGATGTTGTCTCGTCATCTTCTTGGGCTCAAATGAGGTGTCACGGCCTTAAATATGGCTTGTGACGTCACATTTGGGCGGGAATGGTTCAACAGCTGTATGATTGGCTGTTAAAGCCATGTGCCGATTTTTTTAAATTACGTCATTTAAAGGGAATGATGCCAGCCAATCAGAATGGCTGTGCTTCATTTCCCTTTAACATGACGTCACTAAATCCAAGATTGCCTGCGTCACATGGTATTTCAGCCAATCAGATTGTTGGAACCAATTGGTGAATTTATTTAAATGTAGGCCATGTTTTATTTTTTTACATACTGTATAGGGTTTGTACCGCAATACAGCGGGGACCTACTGCTGCGGCACAGTTTATTCGAGCATTTGCCCGTTCTGTGCCGCAGCAGTAGCCTGGCGCGCGCCCGAGTGTGACGGGCGCGCGCCGAAGCAGCGGAAGAGCGCCCTCCGATCGGGGCGCTCTCCCTACCGCTGCCGGGTCCGCCGGGTCCCCCGGAATCCCCTGCCGCTGTCCCGCGATCGCGGGACACCAGGGCTCCCTCGGGGAGCCCCTGGACACGCGTGCAGGGGGCGCACGCTCCCGATGACGCGTGAGCCGAGGGGCGGCCACTAGCAAGCCGGGAGATTTCCCGGCTTGCGGTACCGACCACACTTCAATAAAGTGTGTCGGTAGTGTATGGAGACCACCTGAGGGCCCCCGGACACACATGGGTACCACCCGAGAAACCCCGGATGCCCACAGGTACCACCTACGGACCCACGGGGGACACCTGCATGGAAGAACCAGGTGCCCCACAGCCCGCAGGGACCAAATGAGGCCCCAGATCCCCGTGGGAGCCATCCGAGGGCTCCCAGACCCCCATGGGAACCACCCTAGGGCCCTCAGACAGATGTGGGTATGACTCGGGGACCCTCAGACACCTGCGGGATCACCCGTGGACCCCATTGGGACTCACCCGGAGGCCCACGGTGCCTAGCGGGGACCACCCAGATGTCCCCATACACCAGTATGTGTACGCCCCGGGATGCACTATGGGGCATGCGGACTCCCGTGGGGACCACCGGGGACTCCCGTCGGCCTGGGGTATTAATTCTGTATGTAAAATAATAAATATTGATTTTATGGGGGGCTCAGGTATGATTTTATGGGGGGCTCAGGTGGTGGTGGTGCTTACTAAATATTTTTACAATATTTTTACATCCAAAATGTATTAATAGTGTAGATGAGCAGGGGATCTCCGGAGCAGAACGTGATCTGGAAATTTACATGCATAGGAGATACCGGCACCCCATAACGGGGCCTGTATCTTGGGAAGCAGGGGGTCCCCGGACCTCAAACCAACGCGGTTCTGCTACGGAGACCCCTTGTTCATCTACACTATTAATAACATTTAAATGTAAAAATATTTTTTATACGCCGAGGTTTTCGCATAGAGAGGCGGATCTCTCTGCTGCAGCAGACAGATCTCGCTGGGTGAGCCCTTCTCGTAGGGCAGGTCATCTTGGCGCTGTCAACTCGCCATGTTTGCCAATGTTGCTCTCACTGATATTCAGGCCTTTCTGCTTACCGTGAGAGCAAATCAGCAAAAACATGTTCAAATCCCAGCCGGATATTTATATTGGACTTTACTGCATAGGCCCCATCGTCGCTGTAATAATGCGTGTATGGGACAAGTTTGAGATCGACAAGGGTCTGCTCTATCGGATGGTTCATACCATAACCACCCGGATAGAAGGCAACTAGTTCTACCCAGGAACCTACAGCATATGGTTCTACGATTGCTACACAATGACCATGGGCATCTTGGAGTAGACAAGGCATTCGGTCTACTACGAGACCGGTTCTTCTGGCCCTGGATGAAGGAATAGGTAGAACACCATTGCCGCAGATGCTCAAAGTGTATACAAGGGAAGACATTGCCTACCAGAGCAGCTCCATTGGCTCATCTGAAGAGATTGAGTTTTCTAGACCTGGTGTGCATGGACTTCCTATGTATTGAGCCAGACTCATGGGGCATCGGGAATGTGCTTGTGATCACGGACCACTACACCGCTATGCCCAAGCCTTTCCCACCAAAGACTAGAAGGCCATTACGGTGGCTAAGACCTTATGGGAACGATATTTTGTGCATTACGGGCTACCAAATAGTCCAGACTCGGATCAGGAACGGGACTTTGAAAGTAAACTCACCGAAGAATTGCTAGAGCGTTTATCAATTAGCGGAGAAAGCATCAACCCACCTGAATGCCTGCATAAGGTTAGCCATCGAGAAATTCATCCTGGAGATGCCATTCTCCATCGCAATCTAGGGATCCCAAGCCAACACAAACTGGCCAACCACTGGCGCGACGGAGTAATCGAAGTAGAATCTCAGATGTCGGACCTCCCTTTCTACCGCATATGCGACGGGGATGGCAAGGTAAAGGTCTGGCACCGCAACCACCTACTGCCTATCCCACAAGTGAGAGATAATGATCCCAAGATAGAGACTACACCATTGGCCAGTGAGCCAGAGGGATCTGAAGAGAACTCGGAATCAGTAGTAGAACTAACCGAGGATCCTATGGAAGGACCCTGTCATAGTGCACCCAGAAATCAAGGGGCACCTCCCAAACGAGCAACGGGTAATGTACCCCTCTCGGTGGCACAAATGAGACCTCATCTGGACCCCAGGAGTCCTTTTTTCATACCAGCTAGAGACATTTCAGAGACTGTTGTACCTCCCATGAGAGACCCTCAAACTTATGATCACTACTCCCCAGAAGGAGAGGTGGAAGACAACATTTGCAGAAGTCAGCGATTAAGGCACCCTCCGAATCAGGTAGCCTATGATTCGTTAGGGGCACCCCACTACGAATCTAAGCAGTGATCTCGGAGTAAGATACGATCTGTGATTGTGATGTTCACCAAGTTGTATAATCTGGTTTAAAGTCAATTACCGTGTTATGTTATATATGTAACACTGTATTTTTCATTATATAACATGTTTATAATTATGTCGGTCCCAAGTGGGACGTTGATTCTTTCACCAGAGGGAGAGTATAGCCTGGGTCCCCTCTGGATTCCCTTTATCCCCTTACCTCCCGGTACTGCTGCGACTGGCAGCGGAGGCTGGGGCAAGTACTGATGGCGTGTGGGAGAGAGCTGCAACAGGTAGAGGGGCAACTGGGTCGCCAGAGGTCCGCGGTGGCGCCCTTCGCAGGATGCACGTGCATGCACAGTGAGGTTTTGCACATGCGCAGAAGCCCGGGAATGCAGCGCCCATTTGCAGAAAGCTCAGCCACTGGGGCTGCAGGATCAGCTGGTGCGCAACAGCCAATATGGCTGCAGATATCCCCCTGCACAGATAGATACATTTTTGGTGCGTTGGGAGGACCACGCCAGTTGGGTGAGGGAGCAACAACAAGTAGATAGTGTCTCAGGAGCCAATGGCCCTGGGACTAGGCCTAGTTTTCCCCCTTGGGCCCCAGGTAGGCCCTGAGTCCCACTTAGCTATTGGGTGCTTCAGGGACCAGCCCATAGATAGGGACCATTGCCTTTCTTATGCCAGTGTCAGGGACACAGCCAGAATGCCGTGCAGAGACTTGCAGGTTGTGGTTTGGGCTCAGACCACCACTGCAAGGCAGAGACAATTAAGGTGGGACACTCCAGCTGGAGTCCATTCCACGCAGAAGCGGATGCAATCGCTGACGGCGACGGCGTTGGACCAGACAGACTCCCTTTCTTCAGTTGGCGATACCGGGTGGAGCACCCGACAGGTACCACAGAAAACAAGTGCACCAACGGTTAACACTCTTACTTTGGGCAGTGCTGTCACACACTTGGGGTGCGTTGTGGCTCCTGTGGACACGGGGTGTTTAGGTGCCCAGGACACCTCAGTACAATGGGGGAGACCTCACCAGGGTGTGGACTAGGTGGTTGGGCAGTGGGATACTGTGTGGGGGTAAGGCCGTGCGAGGCCTACTTGTTATGCATACTATGTGAGGGCTATATTAGAGCTGAGTTCAGTAAACCTGTTATATTATACTTGTGTGTATGCTTGTTGTATTGGGTCCTGTGAAAGGGCTATCCGGCGCTGCCAGGATATTTCACAGGTGGAGGCGCCTTCACCGGAATGAACCAGATACACCCAAGGCTCATGCCTCCTGTGAGCCAACAGGTAAAACATACCACATTACACTCAGTAGCAGTCTCATCTCCCAGAGGGTGGGGGTGGGGGGAGGGGGAAAGCGGTACATGTATAGGGTAGATATTTACTATTATTTTTCTAAGGCTACGGATAGCAGTTATTATTGGGTTAGGTTTGAAACTCTGCTCAATCCACTAAACAACTTTTTTTCCTCATTATTTAACTAAATTAATCTCTCTCTCTCTGCTGCTCTTACCTGTAGTCATTTCCCCTTGAATTAACATTTTCTGCTATTTACATAGGGTGGAGATAGGTCCAGATACACAGCTGGTCCCAGTGGGGTTGGAAGCACAAGGGGAGGGGAGTTGGATGTGGGGAATGTAGTATGCCAACTCCTCCACCCTGTCCATTCCTTGGGCTGGCGGTATGGCTGGGGCAGAGACCACAATAAGAGAGTGCAGCAGGAGAGGGTGTGTGTGTGTAGGGGGGGGGTGGGGGGGGGTGAGTCAGATTTCTGTAATGACTAGAAGTTTGAGAGTGTTGGCAATTAACAGGACATATGGTGGCCACTAGGACGGGGTAAGTCAAAGCTTTTTTTCAGGTACCCATTCATTGTCATTGTGGCTACCTAGACGGAGTCTAAGTAGCCCCACTGACATTTAATTCATTTAAACTATATCCATATGGTGTGTGTGTGTGTGTGTGTGTGTGTGTGTGTGTGTGTGTGTGTGTGTGTGTGTGTGTGTGTGTGTGTGTGTGTGTGTGTGTGTGTGTGTGTGTCTGTGTGTGTGTGTGTGTGTGTGTGTGTGTGTGTGTGTGTGTGTGTGTGTGTGTGTGTGTGTGTGTACCACAATTATTAAGGTTATGGTGGGTATAAAAGTGACAAAAACCCTCCACAGTAAGGCATAAAGAAACTGTAAATATTACTGTATGTTCATTTGCATGTCTTAGACAGGTCTGCAACCACCCTATCTTTCCCCATCATCACCCAGCATACAGCGCTTCCACTGCAGCAAGGGATTCTGGGAAATGACATGCAAATGAGCACACAGTGTCACCTTTTGTCTCAAGCTCGTATTACACAAGCCAATCCTCAGTATGCATGTCATTTCCCAGAATCCCTTGCTGCAGTGGAAGCGCTGTATGCTGGGCGATGATGGGGAAAGATAGGGTTGCATACTGTATATATATACATACATACTAGTACACAGTATATATATTTTTAAACTTGTTTCTTATGCTATTGCTAGTTGTATTAACCGTTATACCATTACTCAAAAACAGCAAGCTTGACCCTACCTGTCCTTTTAACTATCGACCTGTCTCCCTCCTGCCTTTTGCCTCCAAACTCCTTGAACGTCTTGTATTCTCTCGATTGCTACACTTTCTCAACACCTATTCTGTACTAGACCCTCTACAATCTGGCTTCCGCACTGCTCACTCTACTGAAACAGCCCTCACTAAAATAACTGACGACCTCCACGCTGCCAAAGACAGAGGTCATTACACTCTGCTCATATTACTCGACCTCTCTGCAGCATTCGACACCGTGGACCACCCTCTTCTCCTTCACATTCTCCATACTCTTGGTATTCGGAACAAAGCTTTATCCTGGAACTCCTCTTACCTCTCCCATCGTACCTTCAGTGTCTCTTTTGCTAACACCTCCTCCTCCTCTATTGATCTCTCTGTGGGGGTACCCCAGGGCCCTGTCCTGGGACCCCTTCTCTTTTCTCTCTACACACTCTCTCTAGGTGACCTAATCACATCTTTTGGGTTTAAATATCACCTCTATGCTGACGACACACAAATTTACCTTTCATCCCCTGACCTTACACCTGCTATACAGACCAAAGTTTCTGAATGCCTCTCTGGAATATCATCCTGGATGGCCATTCGCCGACTGAAACTTAACATGGCAAAAACAGAGCTCCTTATACTACCTCCCAAACCTGGCCCTACTACATCCTTCCACATTGCTATTGGAAATACGATCATTCACCCAGTAGCCCAAGCACGCTGCCTAGGGGTCACACTTGATTCCTCTCTCTCATTCTCCTCTCATATTCAAAACGTTTCTAAAACTTGTCGCTTTTTCCTCCGCAATATCACAAAGATAAGCCCTTTCCTCTGTTACTCAACTGCTAAAACTCTGACTCAGGCCCTCATTCTCTCACGTCTCGATTACTGCAACCTCCTGCTGTCCGGCCTTCCTACCTCTCACCTGTCTCCCCTACAATCTATCCTAAACACTGCTGCCAGAATCACTCTACTCTTTCCTAAATCTGTCTCCGCATCTCCCCTCCTGAAATCCCTCTCCTGGCTTCCGATTAAATCGCGTATCTCACACTCAATTCTACTGCTCACTTTTAAAGCTTTACATTCTTCTGCCCCTCATTACATCTCAGCCCTAATTTCTCGCTATGCACCATCACGACTCTTGCGTTCTTCTCAAGGATGTCTTCTTTCTACCCCCTTTGTATCTAAAGCTCTCTCCCGCCTTAAACCTTTCTCACTTTCTGCCCCACACCTCTGGAATGCCCTTCCCCTCAATACCCGACTAGCCCCCTCGCTATCCACCTTAAAGACCCACCTTAAGACACATCTGCTTAAAGAAGCATATGAGTAGCACTGGATAATCATGGACACATGACACAAAGCTTGGCCCCCTGCAGACGTACTTACTAGTATTCCCTCCTACTGTCTCTGTACGTTCTCCCTACCTACCAATTAGATTGTAAGCTCCTCGGAGCAGGGACTCCTTCCTTAATGTTACTTTTACAGTATGTCTGAAGCACTTATTCCCATGATCTGTTATTTATATTTGTTATTTATATGACATGCATTACTACTGTGAAGCGCTATGTACATTTATGGCGCTATACAAATAAAGACATACATACATACATACATACATACATACATACATACATTAATATACTGTTCCTTGTGTTTATATTTACCATGAGCCCTATTACCACTTTTGGTTAGTAACGCTAATGGCCAGTACTATGGAAGGGGGGAGGTTGATGATACATGCTGTCATGGCTACTATGTCTCTTAAAGTGTTAATAGCATGTTTTAAGGCAGATGCCAGGTATACAATACAATAGTATTGCCACACATGAAACAAAAAACAGCGCTGTTTTATATTTCCTGTTTGTTTAGTGCTGTTGGAGTGTTGAGCCACCCTGACCCATTAACAGCTGCAGCCGCCACTGATAACACAGATATTGTATGTTATTATTCACACCCTATGATTGAGGGTGGTATTCATATAAAACACTATTTCACTATTAGTGGGTTTAAGTTAAATGGTTCATTAGCTGCACACTCTATTTCTTTTCCTTCTATTGCCACACATACCTGGCATCTTCCTTAGAATATAGAGTACAGTACTAGCTGCTAGTGGGTGTCTTATCCCGACATTAGCTGGTTACCGTCACATAAGCCATATTCTAATGAGGGCCCTTACTACCGTTTTTTTTTTTACATTTAATAAGCTTTGTGGATCTCCGTTACCCTCAGGGAAACTAACGTCCATTAGCAATATTGATTTTGAACTGTTATGAATCTTGACTTAACGAAGTTCTGTGGATCTGGTGCTTGGTATTTGTTCCAATGCATTATTATAATTATTCTTTCTTAATATTTGTACGCTCCGTTTTGCCTTAGGGAGCACACTTCAGTCAATATGGTTTTGTTGTTTTGCTTTCTTAGCAAATATGGACTTATATTTTTATTGTTTCACTGTACCAAATAGTCCAAAACCAGACAACAAATACCAGAAAGGTGAAAAAAGGAGAGAATTGCTGAAACAAAAGCAATGCACAGTGTGTTTGACTTCAGCACTCTCAGCGACACACTCAGCAAAAGTCCCACTTAATATTATACCACAAACAAACCATGTTTTCAGTTCACCCTGCACTAAGAATTATCCTTGGAGAGATGCAGCATGCATGTAGTAAATTGTTACGTGCATTATGAAGAGATACATAAGTTAACCTCAGGTCACTCTCAAGACAGCGCATGGAGGAGGCTCAGTAAATTAAAGTAATTACAGTGAAAGCAATGAGTACTAGAGGCTTTAAAACAAAATTGGAATCATCATGTCTCTCAAAATGATGTTGCTGTTCTGAAGAAATCACCTGGGATGTCTATATGTGATAAGAAGCATGGGGCTTCTTTAGCTCAGATTCTGCTGAATTAGACATGGGCTACTGTCAACTACTGAGATGTTTGTACAAAGTTAGCTGCAATGAAGGGTGACAGAAAACAACCTGCTGTGAAAGATTTCAAAAGCCTCCAGTGATATAAGATGTGGTCACATATACTGCATTTGTCCTACAGCTCTAAGCTTGCTAGTGCCCATCTGGTACAGATAAACCCTGTCACTGTATAAATGGCACAAGTGATCAGAGAGGCTGTGACAAAGAGTATTTTGTAACTTTCTTGACAAAACAATAACATTGGGAGGCATATCTTTCCAACGTTCCAAAATATGGGATCTGTCTTATGCTGTTTGCTTAAAAGAAAATAAACAAAACAACAAAGCACATGCAGATAAAATCAAGTTTCCCTTAAGCGCTTTTCCATTTTAAAACCATGGGTGTCCGGTTTACTTTGTGTATTTTTGCTTGAGAGATGTTTTTATTTTACTGCTCCATCAGTTGAAAAAGATTGTTGGCGGAGATAAAAAAAAATATAGGGTTCAGCTGATTGTAAGCTGTGGACCATGTATAACCAATAGCTTAGGGCTTTCTTTAGGTCCATGTCCATCTGTATCTACGAATAACATCTGTTCTCTGCCATGTGACGCTGAGCTGGCAAATGGCACGAGAGGTCATTTCAGTGTTGGTTCTCTGCTAGGGACCCCTGTAGGGTTCAAGGAAGCGGCTACGAATGAAATAATTTAGTAAGCCTTTTTTTTTTTTCAAGCATTCTACATGAACAGACCTTGCTGAGTCCACGGGAGCAGATCCTTGTCTTAATTAGTCTTGTGAACCCATCTGTTCAGCATTAAACCAGCAAATAAGCTTTTTTTTTTCTAAACAGAATTATAGTGCTTAGCAAAATGTTTTGTGCGTGTATGTTTGTAGAGTTGACAAAGGTGTTATTGCTTAAATCAAAAGATTTGACAAGCTCTGGCAACTTTTTTGCAATGGTTTTAATAAACGTTCTGCTTTGCACATAATTTCCGTCTACTGCAGCAGCAGCATTTGCCTTCAATCATCGAAAGCTACGTAAAGGTTATTAGGATAACTAGGTCAGTGTAAATTCACCCTAATGTACTGTAAAGTCATTTTGAAACATTGTATGATAATTAATCTCATACATATGTAAGTCTACCTTAAAATCCTAACATCTCTCTGGTCCTTTAGGCAACTATTACAGATCCAAGCCCTCTTTTCAATGGTGTATTTAAAATACGTATGCCATTTCTTGTTATTCAGACTCCTTAGACTGAGATTGTCATGCCTGTTTAAACATCCCAGTGACTGAGAGGTGTAATAGCTTTTGCCACTAACATAAACTTGTAAGACAATAATGTAATAACTGGCTAAGGTTTATATGTATGGTTTGCACTATCTATATATATAAAAGTAAAAATCTGTTTGTGGGTCTGTTTGTGCGCGCTTATTGGCTCTCATTGGCTCTCGCTCTCTCCCATTGGCTGACCGCGGGGCGGGCCTTGGCTCTCTTTGGCGGGGCAGGCCATGGCTCTCATTGTTTCTCGCGCTCAGTGACTGTGAGGTGGGGTGATGTCACGGGCAGGGCCACGTTCGGAGCTGTGAAGGGGGGGGACCGGACCTGTGAACGGGGGGGAACCAGAGAGAGCCACCGTGCAACCTTCTCTCCCCAACAGCGGACAGCCGCCGATGAGCAACCCACCCACCCCACAGTGAGTTAACTGCCACAAAGCAACAGCCCCTCCCCCGTGACCCACCGCTAACCAATCCGCCCCCGCAGTGAGCCGCCCCCGAGAAACCCCCCGCGGAGAGCCGCCGCCGCTGAGAAAGGCCGACGCAGTGAGCCGCCGCCGCTGAGAAACACTCCCCTCCACCCCCGCAGTGCCGCTGCCGAGCAAACTCCCCCCCACAGCCCCCGCATCAAACCACCACCGGTAAGTAACCCGCACACACCAGCAATGCGCTGCTGCCGCCGAGATACCCTCACGTCCTCCCACCTGCCCCCCGACTGACACGCAGCCGCCAAACAACCCAACCCGCCCGCCCCACTAGTAAGCCATTCCCGCTGAGCAAAACAACAGTAAGCCACCGAGCAACCCACCCGCCGGGGGAGAGAGTGAGGGGTGCTCCATGGGACTCAGGGGGGACCGGAGCTGTCAACTGGCGGGGAATCCGAGCTGTTAACGGGGGGAACGGAGCTGTGAATGGGGGGGGACCGAGCTGTAAATGGGGGGGATAGCCTCCGCATCAAACCACCACTGGTAAGTAACTCGTACACACCAGCAGTGCGCTGCCACCGCCGAGACACCCTCACGCCCTTCTGCCTGCCCCCCCTCTGACATGTAGCCGCCGAACAATCCAACCCGTCCGCCCCACTAGTAAGCCATTCCCGCTGAGCAAAACAACAGTAAGCCACCGAGCAACCCTCCCGTCCGCGGGGGAGAGAGTGAGTGGTACTCCATGGGACTCAGAGGGGACCGGAGCTGTCAACTGGGGGGGAATTCAAGCTGTCAATGGGGAGGGTGGGGAACGGAGCTATGAATGGGGGGGGACTGAGCTGTAAAAGGGGGGGATAGCCCCCTGCATCAAACCACCACCGGTAAGTAACCCGCACACACTAGCAGTGCGCTGCCACTGCCGAGACACCCTCACGCCCTCCCGCCTGCCCCCCTCTGACACGCAGCCGCCGAACAACCCAACCCGCCCATCCCACTAGTAAGCCATTCCCGCTGAGCAATCTTCCCACCCACCCCAACAGTAAGCCACCGAGCAACCCTCCCATCTGCCGGGGGAGAGAGTGAGGGGTACTCCATGGGACTCAGAGGGGACCGGAGCTGTCAACTGGTGGGGAATTCGAGCTGTTAACAGGGGGGGGGTGGTGGGGAACGGAGCTGTGAATGGGAGGGGACAGAACTTTGAAGGGGGGGATAGGAGATGTGAATGGGGGGGAATGGAGCTGTGAAGGGGGGGAACCAGATATATGAAGGGGGGAACAGAGCTGTGAAGGAGGGGACCGGAGCTGTGAATGGGGGTGGGGGGGCGCATTCATGTGAAGGGTGGGGACTGGATTGATGTGAATGGGGGAGGAAGAGAGAGGGGGAGAGAGGGGAAAGCGAGAGAGAGGGGAAGGGGGAGATAGAGAGGGGAATGGAGAGAGAGAGGGGGAGCGGATAGAGAGGGGGAACGGGGAGAGCGGGACAATTAAATCCCAAACAATGCTGAGTATATCAGCTAGTATATATATATATATATATCACACAAAAAACACAAGAGCCCCCCCAAACAGTACGCATACATATCACAAAAATAGTACCAAAATAATTTTAATCAATAAACAAACCAAAGTAATACAAAAACACATCTAACAATTCAATCTAAAATAACACACATGAAAACTGACTTGACAACCCCCTGAAAAAATGAATATAACAAGGACAAATCATATGAACTAAATACACATAAGAAAAGGAACCTCAACCGGCCAGTTATGAACAAATGGGAAACCTATAATCCCTCACTCCTCTAATGACAATTGCAGTGCTGCTGCATATGAACCCAATCTCACATGAAAGGGAACCCCTACAATGGAACACAAATCAATACACAGATCCGTCCCCGGTCGCGTCTCCTCAGCTTCAGCATCACTCCTTCGAATCCGACAAGGAATCCGTAGCAAAAGGCCAGTATGCCATTGAGTTCTGAACCCTTGATGTAGAGGCAGGCTGGAATAATAAAGCTCTGGTGGCAGCATTTAAAGGATGAACTGACTTGTCGGGATCTTCCCAAAGATCTGGAGGAACCGATTGCCCTCTGTATCAGAATGGAACTCCAGATACGAGAACAACAGACCGAGCGAGTCCAGTCTCTAAAAACCCCAACAATTCAGCTAGCTCCCCATTTCAACACTCATCTTACTGCACCTTGCCGAGATGAGGAACCAATGCAATTAGGGGATACAAAATTACCTGAGCATAAGAGAACTAGGAGACACAACATGGGGTTGTGCCTGTACTGTGGGCTCAAAGGTTACCAAGTCCGATTGTGTCCTAAATCAGGAAAACCCCAATGCCCAGTGAAGATAGAGGAATATTCTTTGGACATTCTATTCCTTTTCACCAAAACCTTCATGGCTCCTCCTGCCGGTTTCACTCTCCTGGGGACCAGCATCCATTTTCTCTGAGGCTTTTGTGGATTCAGGAGCCACATGGGAACTTCATTGACCATGCATTTGTGGAACTCCACTTCCTTCCTTTCCGTACTAGGGAGACTCCGTTAGCAGTAGTGGCTATTGATGGAAGACCTCTGATACCTGGGACCATCACTCTCAAGACTAATCCTTTGCTGGTTACGGTTGGGGCACTTCACAAAGAGTCACTATCATTCTACGTCATTTGCTCTCCCTCGACTCCAGTGGTTCTAGGACTTCCCTGCTGCGGCACCACAACCCCAAGATCGATTGGGCAACCAATCAAGTGAGAGCCTGGGGACAACATTGCTATGAATCTTGTCTTCCGGTGTCTCGCACCATCTCCGAGGTTCGGCTGCATACTGAGACATCCTCACCATGCCTTCCAGTTTGTTACCAGGAATTTGCAGACATATTCAACAAAAAACAAGCAGAGGAGTTCCCGCCACACCGACCTTATGATTGTGCAGTCGATCTACTCCCAGGGGCCATCCCTCCTCGAGGCCGCACCTATCCCTTTTGGAACCAGAAATCAAGGCTACGCGGAAATATATTTCGGAGAACATTCAGCATGGGTTTATTCGCAAATCAATTTCTTCCTCTGGAGTGGGTTTCTTATTCGTTTCCAAAAAAGATGGTTCTCTCAGGCCATGTATCGACTAAAGAGACCTAAATAAAATCACCGCAAAAAAACGATCTTCACCAAACTGGATTTTCGAGGAGCCTACAATTTGATCCGGATCAGAGTGGGTAATGAGTGGAAAATAGCCTTTAATACCCATGACGGCCACTATGAATATCTAGTCATGCCATTTGGCATATGCTACGCACCGGCCGTATTTCAACATTTCATCAACGAAATTTTCTGGAATCTACTGGACCAATTTCTCATGGTATATCTGGGCGACATCCTTATCTTTACAGTTCTTTGACATAACTTCGGGCACAGGTTAGATTGGTTCTCCAAAGACTTCGAGACCACTCCCTCTATGTCTAGCTTGAGAAGTGTCAATTTGAACAGAAGAAGATGATTTCTTTCCTTTGGTTTTTCATCTCTTCCCTTGGGTTCAAGGTGGATCGTGCGAAAGTATCGGCAGTGCTGGACTGGCTCTTATCGTTTGGCCACAAATGGATACAACAATTTCTTTGGTTCACCAACTACGTACTACCGATGATTCATCAGGAATTTTTCCAAGGTGGTTGCACCCATTACGGCTCTTATGAAGAAAGGGGAGAATCCTACGATATGGCCTGCTGAGGCTCTTCTGGCTTTCAGGAATCTCAAGTCCACCTTTTCTTCCGCACCTGTGCTGATCCATCCAGATTCTATAAAATCCTTCGTGCTTGAAGTGGACGCATCCGATTCGGCTGCCGTTCTTTCTTAAAGGAAGGATTTTCATTGGAAATTCCACCCCTGTGCCTTCTTTACTAAAAACAAATGCTACCGTGGAAAGGAACTATGATGTTGGAAATCTGGAACTTCTGGCTATGACAATGGCTCTTGAAGAATGAAGACATTTGCTTGAGGGGACAACTTCTCAGATTTCAATCCGTACAGACCACAAGAACCTCAAATACATTGAAGTGGCAAGGAGACTCGGACATGTCAGGCGAGGTGAGCTCTCTTCTTCACTCGGTTCAGGATCCAAGAACATCAAAGCAGATGCTCTATCTCGTAAATTCTCTCCTGCTGGTTCTGAGGAGATAGAGCAGGGACCCATCACTCCACCTGCAGATCATCTCAACCGTATCTTCATAATTTCTGCAACAGATTTCGCAGGCTCAGGCAGAGGATCTGAGGTCAACTTCCACACGTTCATCTAAATTATTGGTCCCCCCCAAATTAGGAAGTGAGGTATTGCAATGGGGTCATAACTCCAAGATGGTTGGTCACCCAGTGGTTAGGAAAACTTGCGATTTCCTGAAACTAATGTATTGGTGGCCAGAGCTCCGCAAATGTGTACAGGAGTTTCTAGATTGTGGAAAGCCTTCTGCCAAAGAATGGGTTTCTCCTTACATTTTTCTTCTTCCTACCATCCCCAGTTCAATGGTCTCACGGAAAGGACCAACCAGTCCTTAGAACAATTCCTCCACTGTTTCGTTTCTAAGCTACAGGATGACTGGGTTGATCTGCTCCAGTGGGCCGAGTTTTCCCGCAATTCCATGAAGCATGATTCAACACTGGAATCACCGTTCTTCTGTGCCTACGAGTACCATCCCGCTGCCCTTCCTCTTTCCCAGGCGGATAAACATAGACGACCACTACCTCCGTTTGAAGTAGGAGATCAGGTCTGGCTGGCTACAAAAAATATCCACTTGAAATTACCTTCCTCCAAACTCGGGCCCAAATTCATTGGACCTTATAAAATCATGAAACAAATCAAACCGGGGACGTTCAAACTGGAACTTCTGGATAATTGAAGAATCCCCCAGTGTTCCATGTCTCCCTCCTCAAGCCACTTGTCCAGAACACCTTCTCTCCTCCTACCCTCCTCCCTCTTAAACCATTCTTGGTGGATGGCCAAGAAGAATATGAAGTAAATCAAATATTGGATTCCACTAGATCCCGTGGCGGGCTACAGTAGTTGGTCCATTGGAAGGGTTATGGTCCCGAGGAAAATTCATGGATCAAATCCAGGGAGGTCCATGCCTCCAACCTGGTCCAGGCATTTTATTGGAAATTTCCTGCCAAACCAGCTTAGATTTCCCCGAGGTTTCTCCTCAAGAAGGGGGTACTGTAAGAATTCTGCTCGATCCATGCAGGGTTTTCACTATGGTCCAGGTTTTCTGTCTCTCCTGCCCTTTCTGCTTACTGTGGCCATCTGGGTATTGGCAGCCTGCTTTATAAGGCTGCAGTTACTATAGGGAGTCGCCGAGCAAAGTTCTATCATTTGCAGCTCCTGTTGGTCTTTGCAGTTACGCCTTTTTTGAGTTCCTGTTGCTGACCCCGGACCGTGACCCCGACCTCACTGCCTTCTGCCTGCCCTGACCTCCGCCTGTCTCCCGGACTTTGCAACTCTGCCACCAATCCTTCTTCCATACCGACTATGGATACTCTTACAGGACTCTGTCCCTGGGCCCAGGTCGGTTTATTTGTATCCCTACCTCAGCCCTGCGGGTCCATTTCCTGATTTGAGATGAGCACCGTCATAACGAACCACATTGGGATGTCGTGAGATAGTGACGCTGAGTAAGGAAGAACAGAGTGAGTGCCCAGAGGTATGCCTATCCCCGAGATCCGCTGTGATACATGCACAATGCCGGTGGGCAGAAAAGCCAGTGCTGTCACCGGGGAGACTGAGGAGCCGCGCGGTGGACTTCTGTTGCCATGGATGGATGCATCTCAAGGGTTACTCTCTGTCACGGGAGATTGGTATCATATGATTGAGCAAAGCAGGGAAGTAAAATAAATTGTAATTTATTTCAGGAAAAAACATAAACACAATGTAACACAATTTGCACAGTTAACACATTTACTGGGAATGGGGCTAACGAATAAACTTGTCCTTTAAACGAAATTCACAAAAATGACTTCCTTAGGAGTCCTTTCCAATGACCGGTGTGGGTGACTGGGTGAGACAGGGTGGGCGACTGGGTTGGTGAAGCCAATGCATTACTGGCTATGCATCTTAACCCAGGCTGTGCTCAAAGTTGTGAAATGCAGCAAGCAAAAGCATACAGGGGACCATGATTTATGGTTTTGAAGTAAAAGGTGGCACTGTGTGCTCATTTGCATGTAATTTCCCAGAATCCCTTGCTGCAGTGGAAGCACTGTGTTCTAGTGATTTGTCAATTCCTTTACCGTGTAATACCTTATGCAAAAGTAACATAAATGCACAAAGGGTATCTTGGGACAACAAAAGTAGTATCTTAACTGTACAATACCCAATATTATGGATATCATTTAAATACAGTATCTTGATAAGTTGAGATGGGCGAATCTGCCTAAATCCTTTTCCCGTATTTTCTAAAATTTTCCTCCCAAAATCCGTGTTGTGGTGTAAAATCCGCAAATGGATTTAGTCGTTTTTAACCCATGCGGATTCATCAAAATCTGCCATTGGATGCAACCCGTGGATGGATTTGTAGAATCCAATCCGCAGATTCAGCAATCTGTTGGCGGATTCTACGAATATGAATCCTCATATTGTAATGGTAATAATAATAATAAAAAACATGAATAACTCTTTATGAGATTGATTCGCTGAAATATGCGGACCAAAGGAACCAGGCAATCTACTGCGGATCCAAATTCTCCAAAAAATATTCACCCATGTCTATTGATAAGGCAATATATACCTGGCATCTTCCTTCCCAATAAAAAATACATAAATTAGCCCCTTTAATGCCATAGTGCATTATGCATGCATTCTGCATTATGCATGACCACTGAGGTTGTTATGGGTTTAACACAAACACTCTAATTAGCCTATTACCCATTGTATGCCAAAGCAGGACAGGCGATACCAATCTCTAATGGAAGGGGTGTTATCACCTTGTATGTCATGGCAGTAGTGCCGCTATGACATACATTGGTTAATAGGCTAGTTAGGGTGGTTGTATTAACCCCTTGGTTACCTTAGTGGCCATGAAGATATGCATAATGCATGCCTTCATGACCACTATGACTTCCAAGGGGTTAAGAAGGAAAAAACCTGGGCACTGCGGATTTCTGCTTAGACAATTTATTGTGAGCCAATGATATATGACGTTTCGGCCTCAAGGGCCTTTCTCAAATGTAAATGGCATACTAGACAAACAATTGACCCCACCACACGTGTCCTTAATTGACCCTGATTGTCCTCCATCTCAGATGGTCCATCACTTTTAGTGATACATGGGCAGTTCTTTCCTTTTATTCGTTATTGAGTCTCCTCCAGTGAATCTCGCGATGTCTGTGACGTCATCACGGCGCGTCTTCCGACATCCTGGTGCCACAATGCGTGTGACATCATCGCGTTCCTTATCCAAAAGCCCACACTGGGTGAAACGCGTTAGAGGCACAGGGGTCTGTTTCCCCTCCTCGTGTGTTTTTTAATCCATGCTTAAATTAAGATTTTTTTAGCCCAGTCCAGCCTTTGCAACTTTTTCTGCACAGTCGTGCCTGCTGACTCACCTCCCTCTCTGGTAAGGGTGACTTTGTCCTGTCTCTACACACAGCGAGGAGCACACACCGGATGAAAACGGACTTATGTGAATACTTTATTTTCAATACTCATGTGGGAGCTTCCCCAGGTTCACTGGTTCATATAAATGCTGGATTTATGTTAGGGGTTTGGGTGGGTCTTAGGACTTCCCCCAGACAACCCTTCTTATCCTTGCAGACCGTGTTCCAACTAGGGGTTAATCCACACAGCCCCTCACAGCAATTTATTACTATAACATGTGATCCGGATGCAGTTAGTTATTTATTTCTACTAGTGGAACGTATGCTCTGTAGCACTAGTTAATTGAGGGGACCTTACCTCAATATTCCTTTGATAATTTAACTTTCGGCGACGTCGCAGGCGATAGGTGTATTAACTGTTTCAGAGACTGTCACATGTGGCGACAGTCTCTGAAAAATCAAATTTAACCCGCGACCACATTTTTTTCTGCGACGTAGCTCCATCGCTCCGTTGCTTCGTCGCCATCGCGCTTACTATAAGCGCTGGCGATGGAGTCAATTGTTTTGTTTTCGAGCGCCATCGTGGGCACTATAAGCGCAGCCTAAGACTGCCTAGGGAATATTAGCCAATGACCTAGAGTCATCAAACTTCAATAAGGAAAAATGATGGTATTATAGGCGAAAAAGCATTATTTTTATGGTGCAAATCATCTATGAGGTGCCATTTACAATAATGCATTTTTACTGTGGCCGATAAAAATATCGGGACCGGCACCAAAATGACTTAATAGTGCAAATGTTATCATTTTGCTGCTAGATCAGGCTAACGTCACAAATTACTGCAATTTTTTTTATAATCCACTCCAGACTGAAGTATTACCTACTCCTATCTTGCCTATGTATGTAATGGTCATTAGATGGTTGGCAAAATCCATGATGTCTTCATAAATGGAGGGAAGCACATGGTATACCAAGCAATATGATACATCTTTTGCGATGGCTCTATCCACTATAAAAGGCTAGTGACCTGAGGTCATTATTCAGGCCCTATTCAGTGGCTAAAGATTCAAGAAGTAGACTGAACACTACCTCTAAGAAGAAAATAAATAAGAAATACTTAAAGAAGAAGATTTTTCTATTAACAGAAAATCCAGGGCTTCATGGCAATGCTTTACTAGACACTTACTTTACGTAGCCAAGGGTGAAGGGATAGTGTAATTTTAATAATCTTTACCTCTTGATGTCTGTGGTGTACCTTGGTAGCCACGGGCATCAAAGGGGTTAATGTCATTTCAACCATAGGATGATAGAAATATTTGCTTGTGATGCAGTAATGTAAGTGTACTTATCGGTTCCTTTAACGAATGCATCACCACTTGTCTAAAAATATCACATCCCATTATGACATTTCATAAATTTGCTGCAATAGCACCCGGTATTGTTTTCCCCCGGCGCGATATTAATTCAGTTTTATTGGAGTTTGATGACTCATGGCCAATGTGTCTTTCAGCGCTAGAAGATGTCTGAAGGAATAGCCCTTTCTAGCAAATATAGGTCACTATTGCCCAGTCATACGATGCCTTACACTTTAAACTTACAATTTAATAGATCTAGTCTATAATTGTTTAAGAAGATGGTATATGCTCTCCCTACTGGTAGTAAATACTGTAGGCACAAAAGAAAGCAATCGCATGGACTTGCTTGAAAATAAAAAAAACTGTGGTTTATTGTTTTAGCTTGATGTTTTGGTCCAAGAAAGGCTCTTGGGTTGGACCAAAACGTCAATCCAAAACAATAAATCATGGTTTTCAATTTTCAAGCAAGACCGCACACGTTCTGCGCCTACAGTATTTAATACAGATTGCAGGGATCCACTCCCAGCCTCAGACAGCTCTTGTGGCAGTATATCCAGCAAGAGGGCTCCTTGTCAAGATACAGTACTTTCTACTGATGAGCCAGTCAGTAAAAGCTTCTTGTCGACAGCCAGTATCTTGCATAATAGTTGATTGATACAGATCAGAGCCAATGGTTCCCGAACTATGGGAGCCCATAATAAGTTTCATCACCTATATAGCACTCAGTTTAAGTACAGTAATAAAAACAAAAAGGAAAAGAAAAATGTATGGGGAGGTGTGACAGAGTGGCCTTCTAGATAGGGTCAGTAAGGAGTTAACCCCAAATTCTTTCGAAGAAAAGTCCTTTATTACCCGGAGTGGGAAATCCAGGTTGCAATAAACTTATATCAGCAGATTCAGAACATAAAAACAAAGAGAGCACAGCTCTGTCATGCAAACAAAATGTTGTTCAGTCTGGTGCATGGTGAGAGTCTCAGCTTTTCCCCCAGACAAACCATCTGGGAACCTGTTCCTTCACAGGTTGCAAAAAGACTGTATTCAGGGAGTCTGCTGCCTTCCTTTAAACCTCCAGTTCCAATCAGGAATTGATTGGGAATAATTCCTGTGCTTTAGGCAGACCTGAAAGAAAGGGTGTGGTTCCCTGAGCCTGGAACAGTGAGGGAGCTTAACTATTCACTCCCTATCTTCTCACATGCCCTATATATGCCTTGACAAGAGGGACGACTTTAGATACTACAGTACATAAAAAAATCCAGATCTCTTCAGTGCCGGTGTAATATGTATCAAACATTTGAATGGAAGTAGCTTGCAATGGGAAAGAAGTCCATTATTGGAATATGAGGCTAAATACGTGTGCTGTGTGTGGGAATAAAGTGAGAGACAAGAGGAACTCAAAATAATCTTCTGTCACATAATCCTGCCCACATTCGATCTGGAAAGATTCAAAGTGAAAAGGACTGTCTGCTCTGGCATCTGCCAATTGAAATCCCTAGATGGAATTGGCAAACATAGCACTGAATGTACCATCAGTTCCTGTCACTTGATAATGATATCCCACGCTTCAGCTGAACACATGATGCTCCATAGGTGCCATCCTTTATGCTGTAGCTGAGTTACACAGCTGCATTTTGATATTCCTTTGCTTAATCAAAAATGTGGTGCAAATTTACAATGGTTCATTGAAATTGAGGAAGACATCATGCAATGCCATTAATTTACTTTATGCCATTATTTAGACTATGAGCTGCTGAAATTCTGATAGCAAAGGGGTAGGCCAATTTTGCAACTTGAGCACATCACTTCAAGCCCCAAAAAGGCCCCAAATGCCTTTGAGCCCCAAAAAGACACAGACGCATTTATTTAGCAAGATGACACAATTTTCTGTACACTGTAGTGCAACAAAGGGTTTCTATAACAATTTGAACAGCTACAGTAATAAATAGATTAAACATATGCTGGTTATAAGTGTAGCCAGGACTGGTTCTTGGCTACCAGTCTGCCCTCCCTGGCAGTAATCCCTGGTAAGAGCAGGCCTGCCAGTACTTATCATGGGTTTTCCCCACTCCCAGCAGTGCTTTTGAGTGACGGGGGAGGAGGTAGAACCAGGCCTGGGTTCATCCAATCCTGCATCTTTTCTTTTCTTGCTATAGGAATATTGAATAAAGCTTTCTTCCAAGACAACATTGTCCCTGAGATAGTGCAATACATCACGCGCGAGTTCCCGAATGGTCACCGCTTCTATCAGGACAACGATCCGAAGCACACCGCGTCAACAGCGCATATCCTTGAGCGCGGTATCAACTGGGTGAAGACGCCAGCGGAGTAAGTGCAGTGGACCGTGTCTCATTTTTTTACCACTGTTTTTACTGTGTACTGTATCTCTTAAACTAATTGTCCTTTTTTCCAATGACAAATCGACAGACTTCAATCCGATCGAAATGGTCTGGCATCAGCTGAAGGAAAGACACAAAAATCACCAGGCGCTCCTGCGAGTGTTTCAGATAGGAGGAGATATTGCAGTATAGTAAATGCAAAATATAAAATGAAATGATATATAGACAGTGCCAGTTTGCAGCTCGACCTTCAGTGGATCTTCCTTATAGATCCTTATATAGTGGCAATGTCCAGAAGTCAGGGAGCGTAGACACCAGGATGAACATATGAGGAGACAAAACAATAACACAAATGATAGTGCAATCCTGTAGGGTAAAAAAACATTCCAACTGGTAATGGGGACATGCACAGTGAATGAAAACAAAATATAGACAGATAGCCACTGCTATAGTCCTATGGGGTAAGAGGCTGGAATATGATTAGGTATACACATGACATAGTGGTTGAAATCAAGAATGGCCACACAAATGTAGAAAATGATAAAACAGGGGTTTAGTAAAATGACATCAGGAGGCACACGGATGCAGTGGGAACTTACAATCAAGCCCCAGAAATCAGGCAATGGAAATAGAGCTTAGTCTTAGTCCGTTGTGGGAGAGATAACCTGTATGCGTAGTAACTGCTGCAGGGGAGTCAGGCTGCGCCGGCGCTTCCTCCACTGTCAGCCTCCGCAGAACTTCCGGGTTAGATTCTCTCCACCAGTATTCGGCACCGCGTGACTGCGTCACACTGCGGGCAAAGCAAGCTGCTATAAAACAGGAACCAGATACTCAACGCAAGTAGAATTCTGCGTTTCGCTAACAGCTTCCTCAGGAGTCTGTGGTGCCTGTTAGTGGCTGGCCTGCTTGATATACAGAGGCACAGCCAATCGGGAGTCAAGTGTGACGTCATCCTTCCAATCATCTGCCTGCATCATTTCCTCCAATGGTGGTATGGATTGCTCAATTCTGCACCTATCATCCTTCAGAGGGGCGGGACTAATGTCCGTGGGCAACATAAACACTAACAACAATTTTAATGGGTGAACAAACAGATATGTGTTCCCTTAAACTCTGGGGAACAGGCAGCAATAAAAAGCATTAAAAACCTTTAAAGAACTGGCAGGATTCAAAGACATTTTAAGGGTTAATACCCACAGCATTGGCTTAAGTGCCAACTTGAAGGGGAAGTTTAGAACCTATCATGCTCCAAAGGTCAGAGCTTACATACGTCATAATTATGCATACATAATAATAATTTTAATAAAACACATAATACAAGTTCACTCAGAATAGAGTAATAAGGAACACACTGCATGAAAAAATGGTCATTAAGAGGCTAGAGGAGTTAAAGGCCAGCAACAGTTAAAAGTTAAACTAGGGGGGGAAAAAAAGGGGGGGGTGGCAGTATGGACAAGGGGCGTGGTGACATAATATCATATATAACTACAGTGGACATAATTCAATAAATGAAAAAGCCAGAAAATGACATTTTATAAAAACATTTCATAAAAAACATGTTCCTATAAAAAATCAGCAATATCAATATCGATGTTGAGACCATCAGGTTCTAAAGTTTTTAATTTGAAGATCCAATAGCTCTCACGCTGAATTAATCTCTTATCCCTATCCCCTCCTCTCCAATGGGGGTCCACACATTCGATAGCTCTATATGTGAGACCTGCAGGATTACCATTGTGTGCTTGCAAAAAATGTTTGGGCACGCTATGTGTTAAGAACTTCCTTTTAATATTTCCTACATGTTCTAGGATGCGTGTCCTAAGTGGTCTTATTGTCTTTCCTACATATTGGAGGCCAAAAGGGAAGTCTATCCCTACTCTGATTGGCTCCCGTACCATGTGACAGGCTTTCAATGGTGTCACATCCTTTCTCCCCCAAGCCTCTGTCACATGGCATACTAGAGCCAATCAGAGTAGGGATGGAGTTCCCACGCTCTGATTGGCTACCGTACCATGTGAGGACGGCCATGTTTCTTTTAATGACGTCATCTTAAAGGCAATTGAAGCAAAGCCATTCTGATTGGCTGTGCTTTCATTGCCTTTAAGTGACGTCATCATTTTTTTTTTATCGGCCAAAACACATGGTTTTCACGGCCCAATCAGGACCGTGGGAACCATGACGAAAATGTGACGTCATAGGCCTTTAAAAGCCTATGTCGTCTCATTTTGAAGCCAGACGCCGAGGAGGAAGGACCTCCTACAGAAGAAGAAGGACAGGGCGTGGCCGAAGACGGGAAGAAGACCCCGGAAGAAGGTAGAAGAAAGAAGAATACAGATGAAGATGGATTACAAGTAGAAGACCCGTGGATTGATTTGGATTTTTATGGTTTCTTATTTTATGGGTTCCTGTGCCTGTATGTATGTATGTATGTCTAGAGAGATATATACAGGGTAAGAAATGATGTTGTTTTAAAAGCTTGATTTGATGTGTTTTTAAATAATTTGTTTATGCTGCTATGCTTTATTGTGTGTTTAAAGTATTTTACAATTAGATAGATGTAATTGTTGATATTGTATTGTGTTCTTGAGATCAGGGTTAGGCTTTGTTTTGTATTTTGTATTATTGTTGGTACATATATTTTTTTCTCAGGCTAAATTGTTATGTTAAAGACTTGAAATTGTTTATTGTTTAATTGTTAGGGATGGAATGTAAATTGTTTAGGGATGTCATTAATGAATGGTAATTGATTTATGTTTACTGGATTGGATAAAATAGTTTACTTGTTTGGAGGTATTTCTATTTTGATTGCAATTTTATTGTTAACATTCATTTGCAGAATGTATATGATGCATAGATTGGATGCATCATATATGCAATGTAAATGCAATGTATTGATTGGCATTAGAGGTATTTGATTGGCATTTGATGATTGTGATTGTAAGATCAGTTAGGATTATGAAAGGAAATTAATTTTATTGTAGTGTGTCTTTATGGAGAATTGTTATTTGTAGTACAGTAGTACAGTACAGTATGGTACATTTGTAGTACAGTATGGTTTTGATAACCCTTCTACATTAATTTGTATATTGGTTCATCATGTGTGTGTGTATATATATATATATATATATATATATATATATATATATATATATATATATATATATATATATTTGCATGATGAAGCCACTGTACAAAATCATGGGGAAGGGTGGGTATCGGGCCAGTGTGGCTTAACCCCTTAATTACCTTTGCGGTTATTATCCGATAAGGTGTTTAAGGGGTTAATCGATATCTGAATGAAATTACAATGTATTGGCTTTGTTTTGGCTATGTATTTTGTGGGCAAGACAAGGATTTTGCTGGCGACGGAGACTTCTTATTGATGAGGTCAGTAGTACTTTATTTATTTGAATATGCTAGTTAATGTTTTTAATAATGGGCAAATAATCTATTATCCCTATCTGGATAATAGTTATTTTACACATTATTGTACTGTAGGTGTTGGGGGGGGGGGGGGGTGTATGAATTGAATGTATAGGCCAGGTTTATTTTTTTTGCATTCAGGGTTTGTTCCATGGTTCTGCGTGGGACCTCTGGAGACACCTGTGGGTCTCCTCGGGTATCTCACGGGTACCAGGCTGGTGGTTCCACGGGTGACACATGCGGGGATGAAGCGGTGGCCTCACACCTGTGGGGGCACCGCGGACCCGTAGTCTGCGGGGATGAAGCTGTGTGGTCCCACTTCTGTGGGGGCACCGCCGACCCATAGGTGCGGGGATGAAGATGTGTGGTCCCACTTCTGTGGGGGCACAGCGGACCCATAGTGAGCACCCGTAAGTTCCCCAGACCCCCGTGGGAACCACCCGAGGCCCCGCAGACACCTGTGGGTCTGACCCGGGGCTCCCAGACATCCTTGGGCCTACCGTGGGGACCCAATTGTGGCCCACGGTGACCCAAGGAGACCACCTGGGGGCCATGGCGCTGGCAGGACCCACCAACAGGCCTCCAGAACCTGTTTGAAAAGGGCTGCTGGTACCCTGTAGGTCTGTCAGGTGCCCCGCCAGCCCACCAGGGACTCGCGTGGGGCTGCGTTATGAACCCTGTATGTAAAAGGATAAATCTTGTATTTATGGGGGGGCACAGGGGGTGGATAATGTATTTAATAAATATAATGATGTTTATTATGTATCACTGTATTGTTTTTATTGTGGGTACTGGGGGTAGGGGGGTATGTGGGTAGCCCTCCCTTGTGGGTAGTGGGTGAGGGTGGTTAGGCCACACGGGGTGGGGGGTTAGTGTGGGAGGGTATGTAGGCATCCCGAATGGTGGGTGAGGGTGTGTTAACCCCTTAATGACTGTAGCGGTTAATAACCGCTATGCTGATTAAGGGGTTAGGGGACATTACTTTGGATGTTTTCATTCTTGTGTCTGTTTTGCAGCAGCGGAGGGGGCCATGGGCAGGATGAAGAGGAGGATGGCCTTCATCGTGGCAGCCGGACATGGGTGGTGAGTACTACTGTATATGTATTTAATGTATTTATTGCTGTTTATGTATTTAAAATGGGCACATTCACTATTATCCCTTTGTGGATAATAGTAATTGTGGCCATTACTATACTGTATGTTAGGGGGGGGGGTTATTTCTTTATAAGTATGTATGTGTTTAGACATTAATTTGGGGGGCACATAATTGGTACTGCAGGCCTGCGGGTAACACCCGAGGGCCCCCGCCGGCCTATAGTATCATTGATGTGCATATATGTGTATGTTAGGGGTTGTTGGGGTTATATATATATATATATTTATTTATTTATATAGAGATATTTATTTATTTATATATTTTATTTATTTATTTATTGTGGGACTGGTGTGTGTGATTATTTTTTATTGTGGGTAGTGGAGGTGGGTGAAGGGGGTATTAGCCCCAATGGTGGTTGTTTAGGGCTTGCGGGGGGCTAGCGGGAGGGCTTAACCCCTTCATGACCGTAGCGGTATTAACTGCTACGGTACTTGAAGGGGTTAAGTGCACCCGCAACCCCCCCGCAAGCCCTAAACTCACACCCAGGGCCAAATACCCCCTTCACCCACCCCCGCTACCCACAATAAAGCTGGTACGATGGGTTAACCCCTTCATTGCCTTAGCGGTTAGCCGCTAAGGTAATGAAGCGGCCTGTACATGCATTTTTCCTGCCTCTGATGCATGCCGGGGGGCTCCGGTGCGGGTATCAGCTCCGGAGACCCCCGGCATCAATCACAGACAGGAAAAAGGGCTGATTTTTTCTAAGTGTCGCCCGTGCTGATGCTTCTCCTCCACCAACTTGCCAACTTTGGTTGGCGGGAGGAATTCCCGATAAACTCTCCATTCCGGAGTGCCGATCAGCACCGAAAAGCTGATCGGGGCTTCCTGAATTCAGCCGGGTTCAAATAGTGCCGATAAGTGGCTTATCGGCAGCCGGATCCCGATAATTTGTTATCGGGATGAAAAGTTGCCGATAATTCCCACTTATCGGCGCTTACTGAATCCGGAGGGCAAAAAATGGCGAAAAAATGCCGAAAAAGCCTTATCGGGGCTTACTGCATGAGGCCCTTAGACTCAAATCGGCCGCCACTGTATGTCGGGTCTGTACCCCAGAATCTTGTCCTGTGTCCCCCACAAACATCAGCGGATGACTCATCCATCCTGCTTACCAACAGGTAGCATGCACTACACACGCTGTAATGGTAGAATTTCCCATCGGGTGGGGGAAACACTGTTACATAAGCAGAGAGGTTAACATTTAAAACCAACACCTAGCACTCTTAAATGTTGGAAAGAGAAGGAAAACCGCCTCAGTTGTAGATGCAAACACTACCATTTTATACTGAGGAATTATTCCCCAAAACGATGGTTCAAAAACATTAATACAGGTTGCACTATCTTAAAGCTGCAGTTCAGTCAATATCCTGCATGTTTTTTTTTTTAATAAATCAGTTCTGTAGTAAGAAAAAATACTTTTAGCATTTTCTGTTTTAAAAAAAACAACTTTGAAAGACCAATTTTCTTGTATTCTATTTTAACAGCCATTTGCTAAGGCACTGCCCCTTCATGTCCTGTCACAAGCTCTGGCACACCCCTTTGTCAGCCCTGCCCTCCCTCTAGCACTTGTCAATGCAGCAGTGCTCATGAATATTCATGAGCTTCCACTGCCAGTCAAGCAGATTATAAACAAATGCCAGCTTTTAATATGTCACCAAATTTCGACCTATCAATACATGGAAAACGAATTGACCTGCAGCTATACTGTTCTTTAGGTAATTAGAGATTGCACACATAAAACTATTGAAGTAAAAAAATAAATGTAAAAAAAAAAAAAAAAAAAAGACTGAACTGCAGCTTTAATGTTCATGCCCAAAAGGCACTGTGATTGTGACTTGGTCAATGGGATTTTCCATGGGTTTGTGCCTTGATCGGCACTAGCACAGTTCAATGAAAACTCCCCAAAGTATCTTAACACATTCATGCAAAGGGATACAACATGAAGGTAGAAAAAACAGGATATTCCACGCTCGTGCTGTGTGATGGTGTGGATGATCCCTTTGCAGCATGTACATAAAGCGTCTCCCCAGAAACTCTCAAATCTAGGTGAACCCCCCTAAGAAAAGGGGGGAAGGCACCCTGAAAAACAAGATAATAAAAAATGCACAAATGCGCACCAGGGATTAGTGAAAGGTAATTTATTAAAAATACACAAAAACTGAGGGGATCCAACCCCACATCAGAACAGCTGTGCAGCTGGACGGCTAAGTACTACCAAGGAAAATACCTAATGGTGACTAAACCCTAAGCTGCACAGTATACAAATACAGTGAAATTTATATGAAAAACATGAAAGAAAAAAACAAACATGAAAACAACCTATCAACAGATTTGTATAGAAACCGCCATAGGGTTGGGCACTGGCAAGGGGAAACGGACACTCACACTGAGACAGTCAGCAGACTCGCGGTGTCTGCACAGGATCCGGATCTCGGCACCGCGGAGATGGATAAAACTGCTGCTGTCTCCTGCAGGCTTCATCTCAGCTTACCAGCATACACGCGCAGGATGACCTGTCGTGACACGAGATGACACGACAGGTCATCCTGCGCGTGTATGCTGGTAAGCTGAGACGGAGCCTGCAGGAGACAGCAGCGGTTTTATCCATCTCCGCGGTGCCGAGATCCGGATCCTGTGCAGACACCGCGAGTCTGCTGACTGTCTCAGCGTGAGTGTCCGTTTCCCCTTGCCAGTGCCCAACCCTATGGCGGTTTCTATACAAATCTGTTGATAGGTTGTTTTCATGTTTGGTTTTTTCTTTCATGTTTTTTATATAAATTTCAGTGTATTTGTATACTGTGCAGCTTAGGGTTTAGTCACCATTAGGTATTTTCCTTGGTAGTACTTAGCCGTCCAGCTGCACAGCTGTTCTGAGGTGGGGTTGGATCCCCTCAGTTTTTGTGTATTTTTAATAAATTACCTTTCACTAATCCCTGGTGCGCATTTGTGCATTTTTTATTATCGGGTACAACATGAAATTGACACTCTTAGCATAAAGTTACTTTTGACCTTTTTGACGTGTGACTTTTATTACTTATTACTTCAAAAATTGTAGAAAGATCATATTGGTTTACAAATTCCCAAATGAAGCAAGGTTGTCAGATCCTAAAAGAAATTTTCTCTGAAAATTAAACCATATCTTTAGGAGGATTTCAATAGCCTCTATATTTCCACTAACATTATATGGCTGGTTAAGATACAGCTCAGTGAACTGCAATTATTTCTATGGAGTGCTACACTATTTTACTATATTTCATATATACTGGGCTCGGTGTGAACACAGAATTTTGCAGCCACGGTAAGTAGCACAAATAGCCGACACGTTTAAATGCCTAGTGCAAGGGAAAATTGAGGAACTTGTCCTAGGTAATAAGGAGCTAAAAATGGGATTGTAATTGGTTTCTTCTGTTTCAGAGACTGTTCAATGTGCTGTTAATACTATTATTATTTGGCTACTGCTTCCCCTTATTAAGAATACAGCCCCACTTTGTAAATCAAAACCTTTCTGAAAGGATTTTCTCGAAAGGTAGCATGCTTTGGCCTCAACATATATATGTATGTAGCAGACTTTCCCCCACCCCCTGGGAAATATAGTGACTACTGTGTATGTGCTGCTTTACCTGGGGCTCACAGGAGGTCTGAGCCTCCACTACTGGGAGCCTGGGGTGTACCTGATATGTCGGTCAACCGCACCTCCACCTGCGCGGGATCCTAACTGAATGGGATAACCCTGCAGGACAATATAATAAAAACACACCAGTATAATATAACAGGTTTACTAGACACACAGAACAATAACAACACTACAGAACACCCAGGCCTCGCAGGGCTGTAACCCCTCACCGTGCCTTCCCAACACTGTGTCCACACCCTAGTAAGGTTTACCCCAATGTACTGAGGTGCCCCATGGCCCCCAACCAACCTGGTGTCCACAGAGTCAAACACCCACCCAAGTGTGTGAGACAGCGCTGTCCACTGGCCCATGTATTGTTGATGCACTTGATGAGGTGAGGTACCTGCCGGGTGCATCCACACACGGGCGCACTGCAGCTGTAGAATGGGATCCACGGATCCAGAGTGGTGAACCATGATGCCTCCGCTTCTACGGTTGGTGGGTCCAACGTGGATTGTACCACCATGTAGAATGTCTCTGACAGCAGATGGGTAGTCAGGTCCTAGACCACCTGGGGCCAGGATACAGCCACGTCCTGGCTGTGTCACTCTCTCTATGGTACTACAGGGGCAGTGTCCCTATCTATGGGCCTGTCCCTGCAGCAACCACAAGCTGAGGGGAGTCGTGGCCTAGCTGGGGCCTAGCAGGGGGTATCTGGCCTAGTGCGGGTGAGACAGACACCTGCACTCACAACCTACCCATTCCTTGTCCCAGCTCCGACTGGCGTGGTCCCAGACGCGCGACATGTATCAATGTGGGAAGCAGTGGAAACCTGGAGTCCTATTGGCCCTGCTGTTCCATGTGACGTTGCAGCCCCAGTTATTGCTGGGGGTTGTGGAACCCACGGACCTATTCCCTATTTGGCCACTGCTACTTCTCTGCGTCTACGCATACACCACCTCTGTGATGGCCGCTGGGCTGCCTTGCCCTTCTGTGCATGCGCAAAGTGACACTGCGCATGTGTGACTGTGCGCAAGATGGCGGTGCCCTGCTATGGGAGCCGCCAGCTACTCGGTCGCCCCTCTACCCACAGCTCTTCTGCCCGCATCTCACCGGCATCCTCCGGAGGCGTGCGCACTGGACCGGAGGTAAGGGGGCCTAGGGAGAACCCTGCTATATTTACAACACCTTGTATATGTTTTACATACATTGCATATGTGTATATGTATATATTTCAGGGGTGATGTATTACGCTCTTTGGGGTAGGTACTCTTTTAGCTAATGTCTACTTTTAGGTATAAATTTCTTATTCCTATTACAGATGCTTCACTCCTATCTTTCTATTACAGATGTAGCTAGACTTACTGTTTGTCTTGCCAAGGCAGCTCGCGGTACCACAATGATTGCGTCCCGGACGGATTAAGGCGGCAGGGGTTCCGATCCGCAAACATGGACCCATTGAAGTGGCGATAAGAGAAATACTGGGAAAGTGGACAACACAGAACTCGAACGTTCAATGAAAAATATAATGCAAATTTCTTTCAAAATGTACATAAGTGATTGCGAAGTGAACTTCTAGAAATTGGTACATCTCTAGCTGTGATCTGAAAGGTTTTACATGGGGAAACAAATGATGATGTGATTTTAGGGCACGGGGAGATCTTTTTCTAATAATTTTACAATAATAGAAAAAATAGAACTGTACAAGTAGCGATATAAACACTGCAATTGAAAGTAAATGTGCACTTGTAACTGTAATATTTCGTTGAGACCGAGTATTTAATTTCAGTTTCTAATTTTATAGGAAGATTAACATAACTAACTATTTATAAATGTTCTCAGCAGCGGGATGATATGAATACTGTAATGGTTGCATGTGAAAAAAAAAGTTAAGAATCACAGTTATATATAAAGTTACAGTACTTACCGTAATCATATATGTTTTTTGTAGTGCAGATCCATGTGAGATTTATTACCAGTTATGAGATGACTCTAACCATAATCCACCTTTATCACCAATTCAGTGTCAGAACTAATGTACTTTGAACCGAATCTGTCCATCTATCATTGCCTTTTAATACTGCCATTGTGTTACCAAATATTTAAGACCAAGCAGCCAAGGGTCTTCATATTTTATTAACCTGCAATAGACCCTTGAGAAACCTTCCTTGTGATCATTGTGTAAGGTTATGCAGAGAAAAATATCCATGCGCCTATTCTGTTTTAATCCCCCACAGAAACTGAAGACAGTTCCATTTTAGTAAACAGTCTCTCTCTTGATGAATAATGCATGCAGAGACTTTCCATGACTGTTTTTAAAGTCTCTGTACTGTAATCCTAATCATTGATGCCTCTCTCTGCCACACTTTAGCCATGACAACTTGATGCTTCAGGATGACTCAGTTGCCATTAACTTTGAGAGTGAAAGGTGAGCATTTTAGCCCAGTTAAGGTCACAGTCACGGACAATCAGACGATTACACTAGGATCAAAGCACCAGAAAGAACAATGGAGTTAAATAAATAAGGTTTCTCTTGGCTGGGGCAAACAGGAGTAACACAGTACACAAATAGAGTCTCAACTCACAAAAACAGGGGGTTACAGGGAAGTCCTAGCTCACCAAGTGTGGGCACTGCAAAAGCAATCTTACCCAGAATGTATCCATGATCTGTCCACCTCAGAATATCCGAGTGACTCAGGATGATAGCCTCTTGATTCTCCGTTCGTATTTCCAGTTAGTCTCTGACAATAAGACTAACCACAAACAACTACGGAGCCCTGATGGTTGCCAGCTTACATAGTCTCCCGGCCTCCATCTGAAAACAGTAAAAACTGGGTTCCGACAAGTCAGCGAATAGATTATCTTTGCTGAGCCATTTAGAGGCCAAGGGCTCATCCGAGAAGGCCCAATTAGGGCTGTGGGCAGTGAGTTCATTAGGAAAATCCACAGGGGCTGGCTTAAGAAGAGTAGGAAATTCAAACTGACCAATGGGAATGGAGCCGTCAGGGCTAGGGCTCAAGCCTTGGCTCCTAGTTTCAGTTTTCTATCTCCCGCAGAGATAGGCGCCTCATTGTTGGGGACAACAATGCCTCTGCTCTTGGCCCCTGCATGAGTCCACTCCCTCCCCACTTCCCCTTTGTTCACCAGCACCACACCTAACCCTGAACAAATACCAGCAGAGGGATTCATTGTGTGCTGACCTCGCTAAGTGAATTACAGGCCCAACACACATTGAAGCCTATTAAAGTACACACACTAAAACATACATGGGAATAAACTGTTTTTACATGGAGGACAAAGAACAACATGCTGGGGAGCTATTTTGGCTACAGAACGAGATACCCCCAAAGGGGTCCACAGAACGAGATACCCCCAAAGGGGGTAAGCTATTTTGGCTACCTAAGCTGACCGACGTGACAGGTACATCAGCTGCAATCTTGATCAGTAGGGGCAAACAGTGGGTTTAACCTTTAATATGCATGCCAGGCTGCACCTAACTTCACTGTCACAATCAGGTGTTATGGGGTTATAATTATTATTATCATTTATTTGTAAAGTGCCAACATATTCCGCAGTGCGGTACAATAGGAGGTACAGAGTTATTATATTACAGTTACAGTACATACAAGTGAGGACACACATGCACAAACTGATACAAAGAGGTAAGGCTTGTGAGCTTACAATCTAGAGGGAATGAGGGACAATGTTGACACAAGAAGGTAAATTGACTGCTCAATGTAGGATAGTGTGGCTCAGGTTGAGCCCCCTGGTTGGGGATCTATTCTGTTAATATGGACTATGACCCAGCCTGACAGCTGAATCCATTAAGGTTTTGTGGGGGAATGTTACATAAGGTGGAGGTTGGTCAAAAAACGGCACAGCTGTTCCCAATGAGGTTGGAGGAGTGGCGGATTGGATGTTAGGCCTCGTCAAAACAATTAAACTCAATCCCCCTGTCCATACTGTGCACGCGTGCACGTGCACGTAAGCGTGTGGAGGCACAATACTTGCAGAGGAATTTTTTTGTATTTCTCGCGCTTGCCCTGGTCACGTGCGCTGTTCAGCCAATGTGGGCGAACCACTCACGTGACATCACGGGCACCATCCTCCCAGCACACCCCCCCTACTTGTGCAACTAGCAGGCCAGGAATCGCCTGAGCAACATGAGCGCCTGACATCATGGTGCTCAAGCGCCAGCGTGCTCGCTTTTACCCTGGAGCAGGCCATAGTAGTATGACAAGTAGGCTTCCTTGAAAAGGTGAGTTTTCTGGGAGTTTTTAAAGATTTGAATGCTGGGGGAGAGTCTGATGGTATGTGGTAGGGAATTTCAGAGAAAGGGGCAACACTGGAGAAGTTTTGTAGGTGGGAGTGAGAAGATCTAATAAGGTGGAAGCAACGGTGGATATCGTGGACAGAATGCAGGGTACATTTGGGGATGAGGGCTGAGATGTAAGGGGGGCAGCTTCATTGAGAGCTTTGTACATATTGTACATGATCAGACAACTTCAGAATCTGGGGCACACGAAAGCAAATAATTATAATTTCTTTACATACCAGCAAACCAAAAACTTTGGTGAAGATACTGTATTTTACTGACTTAAAGGGTTCCAGGGACTTCCACACAGGAGCTATATAAATTAGAATATACAGTATAATAAAAGAATCTTTACATCATCCTTAAGAATAAGGATGTTTTGTGATTTGCAACATTGTGACTGTCAAATTAAATGCCGGGGGAGCGTGCAAGGCCTCTGAATACCTCACTTACCATGTCTTCAGCGGCTTCTGGCGACGCATCCCCATGGCAACCAGGCATCAAATGGTCACGTGACATCACCAATTACATCACGTCACGTGACATCGTGACATCAGATGACGCCGGACAAAAGGTAAGAGAGGAGCAGGCAGGGGTGGCATGAGCA
This sequence comes from Ascaphus truei, assembly GCF_040206685.1. NCBI lineage: Eukaryota > Metazoa > Chordata > Amphibia > Anura > Ascaphidae > Ascaphus > Ascaphus truei. Next base: position 268,147,263 of record NC_134487.1, on the reverse strand, counting down.
GTGGGGGAGAGCAGGCAGGCGGGAGCAGACTAAAAAGTTTGCACACCCCAGCACTAAATAAGGGGTGACCTACTCTAGTCCTGATGGGCCACCAACAGGTCAGGTTTTCATAATATCCCTGCTTCCACGTAGGTGGCTCAATCAGTGGCTCAGTCATAAAGACTGAGCCACTGATTGAGCCACCTGTGCTAAAGCAAGGAAATCCTTAAAACCTGACCTGTTGGTGGCCCTTGAGGCCTGGAGTCAGCAACCCCTGTTCTACATCTTTCCTGATAATTCTTGAGTCACAAACTGTACACTGGCGACACACTTTATTCGAGCACGGCTAGTCCCGCGAATTCGGGTATACTCGGGTGTATTCAGGTTTCTGATATTTTTCAGCCAGAGTGCATTGCGTTATTTTCCGGCAGGAATTTAAGCTTTTTATTCCGGCTGGTTACAATACTGCAATGCCGTCAAAATACACATGGTGGCGCTTGCGAGCTATTCTCTGTGAAGCCGTCCCCTATAATGAATTGTAATGCAGTATATATATATATATATATATATATATATATACTGTATAACAACAACCCCTGTAAGCCCTAACATACAGTACTGTACTGTACTGTATATGCACATACATAAATGATACTACAGTACTGTATGGGCGGCGGGGGCGAGATGTGTTTGCAGCAGAGAGAGATCCGCTGCTCTCTCTCTGCGCAAACATCCACACATTAAAAATTATTTGAAATACATTTTTATTGATAGTGTAGATGTGCAGGGGGTCTCCGGAGCTGAACCGCGGTGGTTTTAGGTCTGGGGACCCCGTGCCCCCCGAGATACAGGCCCCTTTAGGGGGTGCCGGTATCCAGCTCTGCGTTAAAAGCCCCGATCACGTGACCGCGGCCTGTAAACCAAGCAGAGCAGAGGGATACCGGCACCCCCTAAAGGGGCCTGTATCTCGGGGGGCACGGGGTCCCCAGACCTGAAACCTGTGCGCTTCTGCTCTGGAGACCCCCTGCACATGTACACTATCAATAAAACACATACAATATACAGTATAAATAAACACTCGTTCTTTACCTTAGCGTCTATGCGCTATGGTAAAGAAGCATCATTTCTGTATTTTAATAATATTGTACAGTGAGCAGGGGGTTCCCTGAGCCAGAAATTAATGCTCAGGGAACCCCCCTGCTCCTGATCAATATTATTAAAAATACGGAAAATGCTGCGTCATTACCATAGCGGATAGCCGCTAAGGCAATGAAGGGGTTAACCCACCGTGCCCGCTTTATTGTGTGTAGTGGGGATGGGTGAGGGGGGTATTTGGCCCTTGGTGTGAGTTTAGGACTTGCGGGAGGGGGGGGGGGTTGCGGGTGCACTTAACCCCTTCACGATCGTAGCAGTTAATACCGCTACGGTCATGAAGGGGTTAAGCCCTCCCGCTACCCCACCCCCCCCCCCCCCCCGCAAGCCCTCCCCAACCATCGTTGGGGCGAATACCCCATTCACCCACCCTCCCGCTACCCACAATAAAAAAATACACACACACAGCAGCCGCCAAAAAATAAATAAATAAATGACAATAAATACATTGGAAATACATTTTTATTGATAGTGTAGATGTGCAGGGGGTCTCCGGAGCTGAACCGCGGTGGTTTTAGGTCTGGGGACCCCGTGCCCCCCGAGATACAGGCCCCTTTAGGGGGTGCCGGTAGCCCTCTGCTTGGTTTAAAGGTCCCGATCACGTGATCGCGGCCTGTAAACCAAGCAGAGCAGAGGGATACCGGCACCCCCTAAAGGGGCCTGTATCTCGGGGGGCACGGGGTCCCCAGACCTAAAACCACCGCGGTTCAGCTCCGGAGACCCCCTGCACATGTACACTATCAATAAAAATGTATTTCAAATGTATTTATTGTCATTTATTTATTTATTTATTTATATTTATTTATTAATTGTGCTGCTGCTGCTGCAAGTCGTAAACTCACACCAAGGGCCAAACACCCCCCTCAACCCCAATAAAAAAAATTCACGCACAGCAGCCCCACAATTAATAAATAAATCTAAATAAATAAATAAATAAAATCTATGTAAAACCCCCTCCCCCTATTCTCGCTTTTAAAACGCCCTGCCTTCTCTCTAATCTATGTAAAAAAAACCTCCCCCTATCCCCCTATCCCCCTATTGTGTGTGTGCGTTAAGCTTCCCTGCAAGCTATGTAAAAAAAACCTCCCCCTATTGTGTGTGTGTTTAAATCTGTCTGGCCTGTGTTTCTGAGTGCTGAGTGCTCTGCGTTTAAAGGTCCCGATCACGTGATCGCGGCCTGTAAACCAAGCAGAGCAGAGGGATACCGGCACCCCCTAAAGGGGCCTGTATCTCGGGGGGCACGGGGTCCCCAGACCTGAAACCTGTGCGCTTCAGCTCCGGAGACCCCCTGCACATGTACACTATCAATAAAAATGTATTTCAAATGTATTTATTGTCATTTATTTATTTATTTATTTATATTTATTTATTAATTGTGCTGCTGCTGCTGCAAGTCGTAAACTCACACCAAGGGCCAAACACCCCCCTCACCCCCAATAAAAAAAATTCACGCACAGCAGCCCCACAATTAATAAATAAATCTAAATAAATAAATAAATAAAATCTATGTAAAACCCCCTCCCCCTATTCTCGCTTTTAAAACGCCCTGCCTTCTCTCTAATCTATGTAAAAAAAACCTCCCCCTATCCCCCTATCCCCCTATTGTGTGTGTGCGTTAAGCTTCCCTGCAAGCTATGTAAAAAAAACCTCCCCCTATTGTGTGTGTGTTTAAATCTGGCTGGCCTGTGTTTCTGAGTGCTGAGTGCTCTGCGTTTAACCAAGCAGAGCAGAGGGATACCGGCACCCCCTAAAGGGGCCTGTATCTCGGGGGGCACGGGGTCCCCAGACCTAAAACCACCGCGGTTCAGCTCCGGAGACCCCCTGCACATGTACACTATCAATAAAAATGTATTTCAAATGTATTTATTGTCATTTATTTATTTATTTATTTATATTTATTTATTAATTGTGCTGCTGCTGCTGCAAGTCGTAAACTCACACCAAGGGCCAAACACCCCCCTCAACCCCAATAAAAAAAATTCACGCACAGCAGCCCCACAATTAATAAATAAATCTAAATAAATAAATAAAATCTATGTAAAACCCCCTCCCCCTATTCTCGCTTTTAAAACGCCCTGCCTTCTCTCTAATCTATGTAAAAAAAACCTCCCCCTATCCCCCTATCCCCCTATTGTGTGTGTGCGTTAAGCTTCCCTGCAAGCTATGTAAAAAAAACCTCCCCCTATTGTGTGTGTGTTTAAATCTGGCTGGCCTGTGTTTCTGAGTGCTGAGTGCTCTGCGTTTAACCAAGCAGAGCAGAGGGATACCGGCACCCCCTAAAGGGGCCTGTATCTCGGGGGGCACGGGGTCCCCAGACCTGAAACCTGTGCGCTTCAGCTCCGGAGACCCCCTGCACATGTACACTATCAATAAAAATGTATTTCAAATGTATTTATTGTCATTTATTTATTTATTTATTTATATTTATTTATTAATTGTGCTGCTGCTGCTGCAAGTCGTAAACTCACACCAAGGGCCAAACACCCCCCTCACCCCCAATAAAAAAAATTCACGCACAGCAGCCCCACAATTAATAAATAAATCTAAATAAATAAATAAATAAATAAAGACATGAAGAGAAATAAATACTGTATATACTGTACAGTATATACACTGTATATATATATATATATATATATATATATATATATATATATATATATATATATATATATATATATATATATATATATACAGTATACATATATACACTGTGTATATATACTGTATATATATATATATATATATATATATATATATATATATATATATATATATACATACTGTATGTGAGTGAAAAGAGAAAAAAGTAACCCGTATGGGAGCACTCAGGTATGCAATTGATATATTTGTTTATTTATTTGACACAGTGCAAAAAGGGATGAATAAACAGTACATGATTTAAAAACACTTAAAAAAGAGGCATGGACCCTTAAACACTAATGAACAGCACTAGGGAACGACACACACTGTCAACCCTAAACATGAAAAGGATAGTGACTCAAAAAACACTAGGGAGAATCAAAGTGAATCACAATACAGTAGGTTACTGGGTTTAAAGGCACCTACAGTATACAACGCTAAGGATAATGCACACTACAATACCAAAAAGTATTTTAACCAAGCAAGTAAACCAAAATCAATATATACTGTAAGTAACAACCAGAAAAGACAATTTAAAACCAAACTAACCCTTACAATACCAAGGATTACATCTATCTAATTGTAAAAAACCTTATACAGTACATTATACACAGCATTGTTTAAAAACCCCTTCCCCCCTAATGTTTGTGTTAAGCAGATTACACTGAAGGGAGAGAGATATAAAGGCCTAAAGCCCCTTCCCCCCCTAATGTTTCTGTTAAGTAGATTACACTGAAGGGAGAGAGATATAAAGGCCTAAAGCCCCTTCCCCCCTAATGTTTGTGTTAAGCAGATTACACTGAAGGGAGAGAGATATAATGGCCTAAAGCCCCTTCCCCCCCTAATGTTTCTGTTAAGTAGATTACACTGAAGGGAGAGAGATATAAAGGCCTAAAGCCTTACCTGCATTGGTAAACCCTCCCTGCATTGGTAAACCCTCCCTGCATTGATGTCGTGTAGTGTACAGTACAGTATGTAAATGTGGGGAGGAGGGGGGCCCAATGTGCATAATGTACTGTGAGGTCTAACCACCCTCACCCCCTACCCACATACTGTACCGTTACCCCCCCCCCCCCCCCCCATCCTGGCCATGGCCCCTCACGCACAGCAGCTCCACAATTAATAAATAAATCTAAATAAATACAGTACATGAAGAGAAATAAATATATACTTTATATATAAATGTGAGTTTATAACTAAAATAAAGAATATTATTTCTAGGGGCCCTAGAACAGAAGTTCCCACGCCAATTTCGCGCTCATTGCTCTTTTTTTTGCTCTTTTTTTACAATGTTGCTGGTCTTGCGGCTTTGCAGTATGCAAGCAAAAAGCGCAGTGTATGAAGTCTGGGTGAGCGCTTTCCACATTTGATGCCTACGGCACCTTCCCATTTCTACACACTTCAATACCTGCACAGTTGGTAGCGCTTTCCATCCCAGCTACCATTCTGGATTTTCACCTCTCACAGGCCATTCTTGCCCGAGTCTGTCCTATCAGACAGGGGCATTAACCTGTATCCACACCACCTGGACAATTTCTCTCTGTCAGAGACTTGTGCTATTTATTTTATATATTTTTGTGTAATTATTCATGCAAATTTATGCTCATTTCATATGTGGTTTTCAACATAAAGTGGCTGCTGGGCCTGATCCTAACTCATACAGTATACAGTAGCGCTTCCCTGTTTGTTAGTTTATTGCAAGCAAAAAGCAGTTTGTAGTACTGAGTGTGAGATAAATTACTGTATTTATCAGTGTTGTTCAAAGAGAGTTGATCAGAAGGATTCCCCTTATATACAGTACGTAGAATTAATAAAATTGTATTATTTTCCGATATCCGCAGTGATTCTGGTCAACCTGACAGATTTTTAGTAATACAGTATACTGTACTGCAAGACCATGTGTTGTCTACCTTTTACTACAGTATACTGTACTGTATGAATGACAATAGAGTGCTGTATACTTTATAAGGGGAATCCTTCTGATCAATTCTCTTTGATCAATACTGATAAATACAGTATCATATTTATACCCCTTTAGCACCTGTCGTTCCATCCTATGCACCCATTTACTGTACAATGGTGATTGCGGTCGTATTCACGTACTTTATGTGAGATAAATTAACCAGTTCTTTTATTGCTGAAGTCGCCACAAAATACTTTTATTTACAAATACAGTACAATACAATGGTGAAACATTTCAAGTTAACAGCAATTCAAAACATCAACACACAATAATACATACTTTACAGTACTGTATACTGTACTAGTATATTTGGGCCTTGTCTTTGGGGGTTTATTAATGCAATTATTAGGGTGACCTGGCGTTGGAAATACTGACACAGTACAATCCTACAGTACAGCTACACCACCCACCCCCTCCCTTAGAGTTTTTAATCCCTCCCTGGCCAAGCATCAATCGTCTGGCTAATCCAATCCAAGCCATTGTTTTGTTAAACTGGCCCTGGGCTGTTCAGAACAGCCACTGCTTCTAAATTACTGAAAATATACAGGATAAATATACAGTGATGTGAAATAATCCTTTCTGTGTGTCTGAGAGTGTTGAAAGTCACCAGGTCCTCATCTAGTAGAGTACATTCTCGAATACCTTTAGAATAAAAATACAGTATATATAAATATACAGTATAAATATTGCACAGTATACTGTAATGTTAAATAACCCATCCTGTTCTTTTTCCCTTCATACTGTAACAGTATCCTCATTGTGTCTGCGGTACAGTAGTTCATTGAGAGAGGAGAGGTTTTGTGTACATCATTACTGCTGTTTATATACTGTACATTTGACTGCACAAGCAGATTTGACGAACACAAGGCCCCCCCTCCCCTCTGGTGCACCCTTTTTCCTGGAACGACAAGAAAACAAAAACTTTGTTCAGTTACTGTACTGTACTGTATGTGCGTACTGTATTATGGTAGACCTACTGTACAGTAGGTGGCTGGTGCAGCTTTCTCTGGAAAGAAAAAATGGAGCAGTTAGTAGGCAGTTACTGTAGTATGTCAAACTAGTCTACTGTACTGTATACTGGAACTACTGTAAACTCTGACTATTGGGAAAGCTAAAATCTGTGCCATACTTACCTGTATCATAGTGTACCTACTGTACAATACTACAGCACTGTACTACTTTCCTGATGCTTGTCCATTGCGCGCGATGACAATGGGCAACACAGTGGCAATATGGTCTATATATTTATTGCATCGTTCCTCGGTGAGTACATCGTTCCAAAAACTCATTATGGCTGTATACAACTCGTCCTTCTTGGAGGGTTTCGCCACTTTACGGATGTGGTCCTTCAGCTGATGCCAGACCATTTCGATCGGATTGAAGTCTGGTGATCTGTGATTGGAAAGAAAGGACAATTAGTTTAAGAGATACAGTACACAGTAAAAACAGTGGGGAACATATAAATGGGACACGGTCTACTACACTTACTCCGCTGGCGTCTTCACCCAGTTGATGCCGCGCTCAAGGATATGCGCCGTCGACGCGGTGTGCTTGGGATCATTGTCCTGGTAAAAGCGATGACCATTGGGAAAGTCTTGTGTGATGTATCGCACTATCACGGGCACAATGTTGTCTTGGAAGAAATCTTTATTCATGATTCCTATAGCAAGAAAAGAAAAGTGCTCAATAGTACAGTACAGTGCATACGGTAAGGCAACACTAGTCAAGTACAGTGCATTAGGCGGCATTATATTTGAGAAATTGTACCTTCAAAGACGACAATGCATCCCGGTCCACGCCTAGAGATGGCACCCCACACATGCAGCTTCACAGGGTGTTTTGGCCGTGGCTTCAAAGTTATGCGGCCTTTTTTGTGGAACGCAAATCTTGCAAATCTCTCCAGCGACACAGTAGACTCATCAGTGAAGATGCAATCCTGGAAAGTCTCACCGCTGTCGATCCATGCCTGGGCCTGGAGCACTCTTTTGATTTTGTTTGCGTCCCGTATCATGGGGTACGCTCTGTAATGACAATGAATAAAAAATGTTAGCGTCACAGCGCAGTACAGTTTGCAAAACAACATTTTTACTTTACAGTACAGTACCTCCTGTACTGTCCACTACTAACCTCACACGTCCATATTTCCATCCAATTCTGCGTCTCATCTTCTTTATGCTGCTCTCGGATACAGTCAGATTGTGGTTTTCCTGAAGAGTGTTTTTAACCCTTAATGCGCTCCTCTCATCATTCTCCTCACTTATTCTGTCCACCAGAAGAGTAGTCTCCCTACAATGCAAAGAAATTATATTGTGTTATTAATATGCAGCAATATAAAATGTATACTGTATACTGTACATGTAATGTTGTAATATACAGTAAATATAAATATACAAAAAATGTATACTGCTGTACTATAAATATAAATAGACAAAATATACAGTATACAGTACTGTTGTAATATAAATATACTATATAAATATTCCGTTGTCAGATGAATTGCAATATACCAAAAGTGTATACTGCTGCACAAAAAATATAAATTGACCACACATACAGTACACTACAGTATATACTGTTGTAATATAATAAATATACTATATAAATACGGTATACTGTTGTTATATCATAATAAATACACATCATATACTGTATATTCCGTTGTCAGATGAATTGCAATATACCAAAAGTGTATACTGCTGCACAAAAAATATAAATTGACCACACATACAGTACACTACAGTATATACTGTTGTAATATAATAAATATACTATATAAATACGGTATACTGTTGTTATATCATAATAAATACACATCATATACTGTATATTCCGTTGTCAGATGAATTGCAATATACCAAAAGTGTATACTGCTGCACAAAAAATATAAATTGACCACACATACAGTACACTACAGTATATACTGTTGTAATATAATAAATATACTATATAAATACGGTATACTGTTGTTATATCATAATAAATACACATCATATACTGTATATTCCGTTGTCAGATGAATTGCAATATACCAAAAGTGTATACTGCTGCACAAAAAATATAAATTGACCACACATACAGTACACTACAGTATATACTGTTGTAATATAATAAATATACTATATAAATACGGTATACTGTTGTTATATCATAATAAATACACATCATATACTGTATATTCCGTTGTCAGATGAATTGCAATATACCAAAAGTGTATACTGCTGCACAAAAAATATAAATTGACCACACATACAGTACACTACAGTATATACTGTTGTAATATAATAAATATACTATATAAATACGGTATACTGTAGATGTACACTACAGTTTTCTATATTTTTTTTGGTTAAGTTTTATAAATACAGTATACTTACGCATTTGTTACCCTTGGTGCCTTTTTGCGGTCTCTGTTTTTTCCTTGTGCATGATAGCACACAGTGCTTGATGGCACAACGAGGCCAGAAGCAGTTAACCAGCGCTGGATATCTGCAATTCGTTGTCCGCTCGTGTACATCTCCTTCATTCTCATGCTGAGATCCTTTGAAATCTTCTTAACAGGCATTGCTGCGAGTACTGTAGAAAGAAATACAAACACAAGAATGTGTATTCGATGTTTAGTCGATGTGTATTCAATGTGCAGTGAATCCACAAAATGGATGGTGTATTTATATGTTAATGACTCACATAACAGACCACCCACTTTCAACACCTGTACCTGGCCACCATGCATAAAAGGTTGTACACGTTGCATAGCCCACCACTTGCTGATCTTTATCTGAGGCATTGTCCAGATACTGCATTGTGTCTCCCGCTTACATGGAGCATCCCCGGTTCTATGGACGAAAGAATCATCTCACCTCTGCTGTGCCTGCCACACTGAAAAAAAGAAAGGCAGTTACCGTTCCCAAGCCAAAGGCAAAGCGACAGGCTAAGGCCAACAAAGAAAACCTTCTGCTGACCCCAAAGGCTAAGGCTTTTAAAACACGTCAGCCTTATTATGTGAAGAAGAAATACGGTACTGTGCTCGGTTCGCAAGACGCATGGCAGCCAACTCACCGAATCCGCAGACCACTTGCTCCCATATGCTTCGACGACTCTGCTGTAGCTGTCCCGGAAATCTTCAGCCCGGCTTCTCCACCCCCATCTTCTCCGGTTCCATCTGAAGATGCTGCTGCCTCTGAAATCAACGGGTCACTGTCTCCTTTGCTCTTGGACGACTCTGCTTCTCTCCCGGAAATCCAGCGGTCACCTTCTCCATCCCTCTTCCACCACGCTGCAGCTTCTCCTGTACCGGGCATCCCCAGGTCACCTCTTCCACTCTCCATCGATGCCGCTTCTCTCCAGGGAACCCCCATCTCATCCTCCGTTGCACCCATCCCCCCAGATCTCCAGATGCCATGCACAAGCAGCTCGTTGGACCGGATCCTGAATGGGCTAAGTGTGGATCTCCCCGGGAATTCTAGTGTGCTGGCAAAGCTAGATCTGCTTCTGGAGTCGGTGCTACATATGGAGCAACGGCTGGATCAACGGATGCTACATATGGAGCAACGGATGGATCAACGGATGGACAAGATAGAGGCAGACATAGCGGGCATACATTATTTGCTCGGTGTTAATGCCCCTGTTTCCCCGATGCTGGAGCAGGGGGGTGACATGGATGTGATGCATGGTACCTTCGACCCCCTTCCATCACCAAGCACACACCCTCCACCAGAAGATACAGTGTACTATGCTATTGAGGAGGACATGACAACCCCATCTAGACCACGCCAGGAGACAACCCGGCGACCACTACCGGAGGAAAGCTTCCTCCCAGACACCCTACCATTGCCCATCGCCTCAAGTACACCCGCTCCCAAAAGACTTCCTACACCCGCTCGCATACAAACAGTGCCCGACATCTCCCTGTGCGATCTGACACCGGCGCTGAGGGAGAAGTATAGGGTGAGGAGTGCTGGTATACCACACAAGTATGCCTTGATCATATTTAAACACCATGTTCCCTACACATTGTACTGCGAGTGGGTGTTCAAAGTGAACTATGATGGGAATCGCCAAAAAAATGCCCTTCCTGCCAATTTAAGGAAAAAGATTGTGGAAGAAATGCAGCGCTATTACCCTGTTACAGATCCTGTAATGAGAGGCGTTAGAGACTGCATTAATGGCGTTTTGCGCCATGCAAGGCATCGGCCATGGCTGGAAAATGGGGAGGACTTTCAGTGAGACCATACTGTAATGTTGTGCTGTACTGTACAGTACATGTTTTACCCTATAGTACCTGCTGTACTTAAACAAAGGATACTGAATGTTGTTGTGTGTTGCACGGTTTTTGTACTGTATTTGTAAATAAAAGTTTTTAGTGGCGACTTCAGCAATAAAAGAACTGGTTACTTTATCTCACACACAGTACTACAGTACAAACTGCTTTTTGCTGCCAGACTGCAAACCCGCAAGACCAGCAACATTGTAACAAAAGAGCAATGAGCGCGCAATTGGGGTGGGAACTTCTGTTCTAAGGCCCCTATAAATAATATTCTTTATTTTATTTATAAACTCACATTTATAAACCCCGTCACCCACCCCCGCTAAACACAATAAAAAATAATCACACACAGCAGCCGCCAAAAAATAAATAAATAAATGACAATAAATACATTGGAAATACATTTTTATTGATAGTGTAGATGTGCAGGGGGTCTCTGGAGCTGAACCGCACAGGTTTTAGGTCTGGGGACCCCGTGCCCCCCGAGATACAGGCCCCTTTAGGGGGTGCCGGTAGCCCTCTGCTTGGTTTAAAGGTCCGATCACGTGATCGCGGCCTGTAAACCAAGCAGAGCAGAGGGATACCGGCACCCCCTAAAGGGGCCTGTATCTCGGGGGGCACGGGGTCCCCAGACCTGAAACCTGTGCGCTTCAGCTCCGGAGAACATCTACACTGTGAATAAAACACACACATCATTAAAGAATCATTCTTTAGCTTAGCGGCTATGCGCTATGGTAAAGAAGCAGCATTTCTGTCTTTTTAATAATATTGTAGAGTGAGCAGGGGGTTCCCTGAGACAGAAATCTAATCTCAGGGGACCCCCTGCTCCTGCACAATATTATTAAAAGTTCAGAAACGAGGCTTCATTAGCATAGCGTATAGCCGCTAAGGTAATGAAGGGGTTAACGCATAATAACCAATAAATACATTCAATACACTACCCACTACCCATGGCAACCTCCGCTGCTGTACAGTAAAACAGAGAAAAAAAATAACACTTTCAAAGTAATGTCCCCTAACCCCTTAATCACCATAGCGGTTATTAACCGCTACAGTCATGAAGGGGTTAACCCGCCCTCACCCACCACTTGGGACGCCTACTGTACATACCCTCCCACTCTAACCCCCCACCCCGTGAGGCCTAACCACCCTCAACCCTCACCCACTAACTACCCACAAGGGAGGCCTACCCACATACCGTTGGGGAAACACCCCACCCCCACCCCAGTACCCACAATAAAAACAGTACAATCACCCACAATAAACAGCATTCTATTTATTAAATACATTACCCACCCCCTGTGCCCCCCCCCCCCATAAATACAAGATTTATTCTTTTACATTCAGGGTCCATAACGCAGCCCCACGCTAGTCCCCGGTGGGCTGGCAGGGCACCTGGACAGACCTACAGTTTACCAGCAGCATTCCACAGGTTCTGGAGGCCTGCTGGTGGATCCTGCCAGCACCATGGCGCCCAGGTGGTCTCCTTGGGTCACCGTGAGCCTCAATTGGGTCCACACGGTAGGCCCAAGGATGTCTGGGAGCCCCGGGTCAAACCCACAGGTGTCTGCGGGGCCTCGGGTGGTTCCCATGGGGGTCTGGGGAACTCACGGGTGCTCACTACGGGTCCGCGGTGCCCCCACAGAAGTGGGACCACACATCATCATCCCCGCACCTACGGCTCGGAGGTGCCCCCACAGAAGTGGGACCACACATCGTCATGCCCGCAGACTACGGGTCCGCGGTGCCCCCACAGAAGTGGGACCACACATCATCATCCCCGCATGTGTCACCCGTGGAACCACCAGCCTGCTACCCTTTAGGATACCCGAGGATTCCCCGCGGGTGGTCTCCAGAGGTCCCACGCAAAACCACGGAAGTAACCCTGAATGTAAAAAAAATAAACCTGGCCAATACATTCAATACATACACCCTCCCCCCCAACACCTACAGTACAATAATGTGCAAAATAACTATTATCCAGATATGGATAATAGATTAATTGCCCATTATTAAAAACATTAACTAGCATATACAAATAAATAAAGTACTACTGACCTCATCAATACGAAGTGTCCGATGCCAGCGCCTTCCTTCTCTTGCCCACACAAAACATAGCCAAAACCAAGCCAATACATTGCAATTACATTCAGATATCAATTAACCCCTTAAACACCTTATCGGATAATAACCGCAAAGGTAATTAAGGGGTTAAGCCACACAGGCACGATACCCACCCTTCACCCATGAATTTGTACTGTGGCTTCATCATGCAACTATATATATATATACTGTATATATATACATACAGAGAGACAGAGAGAAAGAGAGAGAGAGAGATATATACAGTATATATATATACACACGTTATATACACACCCATGATAAACCAAATATACAGTACAAATAAATGTAGAAGGGTTATCAAAACCATACTGTTCTACAACCAAACACTTCTCCATACAGATACTACATTAAAATCAATTTCCTTTAAAAATCCTAACTGATCTCACAATCTACTGTACTGTATATGATCACAAACCAATGAAAAAAGTCACATTCCAAAATGCATAAAATCTATGCACCATACTGTATACATTCTGCAAATTAATCAACGTAAACAAAAATCAATTAGCAATCATTATTTAGATCTCTAAACATTTCACACTCAATCATGAACAATGAAACCATTAACAGATTCACGCCTAGAGCAGAACAATTAAGCCTTTGAAAAAATATAAGTACCGACAAAAATACAACCTTTCCAAACCAAGCCTACAGTACCTACAGTATCCCTGACCTTCCTCAAACACACAATACAATACCAAGGAATAATACATCTATCTAATTTTAAAATACTTTAAACTCACAAAATAATTAAAAACACATCTAATCCAGCTTTTAAAACATCATCATTTCTTACCCTGAATGTATACTGTACAGTATATCTCTCTAGACATATATATTGTACATACATACATACAGTGGCAAGAAATGATATACCACAAAAAAATAAAAATACACAGGTTAAAAAACCTTTTGAAAAAATTAACAAGTTAAATAAAATACATTTCTTTACTGTAGTTCACTTACCATTACTTGCCCCCACCGACTCCCGTTGCCCAGCTTACTCACGAACCAATCCACGATCAGGAACCCATAAAATAATAAACCATTGAAAATAATAAACATTAAACTAAAAATCCAAACCAATCCACGGGTCTTCTACTTGTAATACACCTTCATCTGTATTCTTCTTTCTTCTATCTCCTTCCGGGCGGGGCAGGGCGTGGTCTTCTTTCCATCATCGGCCACGCCCTTGTCTTTTTCCTTCTCCGGAGGTCCTTCCTCCGCGGCGTCTGGCTGCAAAATGAGACGACATAGGCTTTTAAAGGCCTATGACGTCACATTTTGCGTCATGGTTCCCACGGTCCTGATTGGACCGTGAAAACCATGTGTGTTGGCCGATAATAAAAAAATGATGACGTCACTTAAAGGGAATGAAAGCACAGCCAATCAGAATGGCTTTGCTTCAATTGCCTTTAAGATGACGTCATGAAAAGGCACATGGCCGTGCACACATGGTACTAGAGCCAATCAGAGCGTGGGAACTTTATGCCTACTCTGATTGGCTCTGGTATACCATGTGTCAGGGGCTTGGGGGAGAAAGGATGTGACGTCAATGAAAACCTGTCACGTGGTACGGTAGCCAATCAGAGCGTGGGAACTTTATCCTTATTGACGTCACATCCTTTCTCCCCCAAGCCCCTGACACATGGTATACCAGAGCCAATCAGAGTAGGGATAAAGTTCCCACGCTCTGATTGGCTCTGGTATACCATGTGTCAGGGGCTTGGGGGAGAAAGGATGTGACGTCAATAAGGATAAAGTTCCCACGCTCTGATTGGCTACCGTACCACGTGACAGGTTTTCATTGACGTCACATCCTTTCTCCCCCAAGCCCCTGACACATGGTATACCAGAGCCAATCAGAGTAGGCATAAAGTTCCCACGCTCTGATTGGCTCTAGTACCATGTGTGCACGGCCATGTGCCTTTTCATGACGTCATCTTAAAGGCAATTGAAGCAAAGCCATTCTGATTGGCTGTGCTTTCATTCCCTTTAAGTGACGTCATCATTTTTTTATTATCGGCCAACACACATGGTTTTCACGGTCCAATCAGGACCGTGGGAACCATGACGCAAAATGTGACGTCATAGGCCTTTAAAAGCCTATGTCGTCTCATTTTGCAGCCAGACGCCGCGGAGGAAGGACCTCCGGAGAAGGAAAAAGACAAGGGCGTGGCCGATGATGGAAAGAAGACCACGCCCTGCCCCGCCCGGAAGGAGATAGAAGAAAGAAGAATACAGATGAAGGTGTATTACAAGTAGAAGACCCGTGGATTGGTTTGGATTTTTAGTTTAATGTTTATTATTTTCAATGGTTTATTATTTTATGGGTTCCTGATCGTGGATTGGTTCGTGAGTAAGCTGGGCAACGGGAGTCGGTGGGGGCAAGTAATGGTAAGTGAACTACAGTAAAGAAATGTATTTTATTTAACTTGTTAATTTTTTCAAAAGGTTTTTTAACCTGTGTATTTTTATTTTTTTGTGGTATATCATTTCTTGCCACTGTATGTATGTATGTACAATATATATGTCTAGAGAGATATACAGTACAGTATACATTCAGGGTAAGAAATGATGATGTTTTAAAAGCTGGATTAGATGTGTTTTTAATTATTTTGTGAGTTTAAAGTATTTTAAAATTAGATAGATGTATTATTCCTTGGTATTGTATTGTGTGTTTGAGGAAGGTCAGGGATAGATAGCCTTGGTTGTACTGTACTGTAAAGGTTGTATTTTTGTCGGTACTTATATTTTTTCAAAGGCTTAATTGTTCTGCTCTAGGCGTGAATCTGTTAATGGTCTCATTGTTCTTGATTGAGTGTGAAATGTTTAGGGGTGTAAATAATGATTGCTAACTGATTTTTGTTTACGTTTGATTAATTTGCAGAATGTATACAGTATGGTGCATAGATTTTATGCATTTTGGAATGTGACTTTTTTTTCATTGGTTTGTGATCATATACAGTACAGTAGATTGTGAGATCAGTTAGGATTTTTAAAGGAAATTGATTTTAATGTAGTATCTGTATGGAGAAGTGTTTGGTTGTAGAACAGTATGGTTTTGATAACCCTTCTACATTTATTTGTACTGTATATTTGGTTTATCATGGGTGTGTATATAACGTGTGTATATATATATACTGTATATATCTCTCTCTCTCTCTTTCTCTCTGTCTCTCTGTATGTATATATATACAGTATATATATATATAGTTGCATGATGAAGCCACAGTACAAATTCATGGGTGAAGGGTGGGTATCGTGCCTGTGTGGCTTAACCCCTTAATTACCTTTGCGGTTATTATCCGATAAGGTGTTTAAGGGGTTAATTGATATCTGAATGTAATTGCAATGTATTGGCTTGGTTTTGGCTATGTTTTGTGTGGGCAAGAGAAGGAAGGCGCTGGCATCGGACACTTCGTATTGATGAGGTCAGTAGTACTTTATTTATTTGTATATGCTAGTTAATGTTTTTAATAATGGGCAATTAATCTATTATCCATATCTGGATAATAGTTATTTTGCACATTATTGTACTGTAGGTGTTGGGGGGGAGGGTGTATGTATTGAATGTATTGGCCAGGTTTATTTTTTTTACATTCAGGGTTACTTCCGTGGTTTTGCGTGGGACCTCTGGAGACCACCCGCGGGGAATCCTCGGGTATCCTAAAGGGTAGCAGGCTGGTGGTTCCACGGGTGACACATGCGGGGATGATGATGTGTGGTCCCACTTCTGTGGGGGCACCGCGGACCCGTAGTCTGCGGGCATGACGATGTGTGGTCCCACTTCTGTGGGGGCACCTCCGAGCCGTAGGTGCGGGGATGATGATGTGTGGTCCCACTTCTGTGGGGGCACCGCGGACCCGTAGTGAGCACCCGTGAGTTCCCCAGACCCCCATGGGAACCACCCGAGGCCCCGCAGACACCTGTGGGTTTGACCCGGGGCTCCCAGACATCCTTGGGCCTACCGTGTGGACCCAATTGAGGCTCACGGTGACCCAAGGAGACCACCTGGGCGCCATGGTGCTGGCAGGATCCACCAGCAGGCCTCCAGAACCTGTGGAATGCTGCTGGTAAACTGTAGGTCTGTCCAGGTGCCCTGCCAGCCCACCGGGGACTAGCGTGGGGCTGCGTTATGGACCCTGAATGTAAAAGAATAAATCTTGTATTTATGGGGGGGGGGGGCACAGGGGGTGGGTAATGTATTTAATAAATAGAATGCTGTTTATTGTGGGTGATTGTACTGTTTTTATTGTGGGTACTGGGGTGGGGGTGGGGTGTTTCCCCAACGGTATGTGGGTAGGCCTCCCTTGTGGGAACTGATTGGGTGGTTAGGCCTCACGGGTGGGGGGGGGGTTAGTGTGGGAGGGTATGTAGGCATCCCGAGTGGTGGGTGGGTGAGGGTGGGTTAACCCCTTCATGACTGTAGCGGTTAATAACCGCTATGGTGATTAAGGGGTTAGGGGACATTACTTTGTATGTTTTAATTTTTGTGTCTGTTTTGCAGAAGCGGAGGGGCCATGGCCAGGATGGGGGGGGGGGTTAACGGTATGTGGGTAGGGGGTGAGGGTGGTTAGCAATGCAGGGAGGGAGATTTACTGGTAACAGAAACATCTCTCTCCCTTCAATGTACTGTAATCTGTTTAAAGCCCCCTCCCCCCTAATGTGTGTTTCTGTAAAATCTCTCTCCCTTCAATGTACTGTAATCTGTTTAACAGAAACATTAGGGGGGAAGGGGCTTTAGGCCTTTATATCTCTCTCCCTTCAGTGTAATTTATTTAACAGAAACATTAGGGGGGGAAGGGGCTTTAGGCCTTTATATCTCTCTCCCTTCAGTGTAATCTGCTTAACACAAACATTAGGGGGGAAGGGGTTTTTAAACAATGCTGTGTATAATGTACTGTATAAGGTTTTTTACAATTAGATAGATGTAATCCTTGGTATTGTAAGGGTTAGTTTGGTTTTAAATTGTCTTTTCTGGTTGTTACTTACAGTATATATTGATTTTGGTTTACTTGCTTGGTTAAAATACTTTTTGGTATTGTAGTGTGCATTATCCTTAGCGTTGTATACTGTAGGTGCCTTTAAACCCAGTAACCTACTGTATTGTGATTCACTTTGATTCTCCCTAGTGTTTTTTGAGTCACTATCCTTTTCATGTTTAGGGTTGACAGTGTGTGTCGTTCCCTAGTGCTGTTCATTAGTGTTTAAGGGTCCATGCCTCTTTTTTAAGTGTTTTTAAATCATGTACTGTTTATTCATCCCTTTTTGCACTGTGTCAAATAAATAAACAAATATATCAATTGCATACCTGAGTGCTCCCATACGGGTTACTTTTTTCTCTTTTCACTCACATACAGTATGTATATATATATATATATATATATATATATATATATATATATATATATATATATATACAGTATATATACACAGTGTATATATGTATACTGTGTATATATATATATATATATATATATATATATATATATATATATATACTGTATATATATATATATATATATACAGTGTATATACTGTACAGTATATACAGTATTTATTTCTCTTCATGTCTTTATTTATTTATTTATTTATTTAGATTTATTTATTAATTGTGGGGCTGCTGTGCGTGAATTTTTTTTATTGGGGGTGAGGGGGGTGTTTGGCCCTTGGTGTGAGTTTACGACTTGCAGCAGCAGCAGCACAATTAATAAATAAATATAAATAAATAAATAAATAAATGACAATAAATACATTTGAAATACATTTTTATTGATAGTGTACATGTGCAGGGGGTCTCCGGAGCTGAAGCGCACAGGTTTCAGGTCTGGGGACCCCGTGCCCCCCGAGATACAGGCCCCTTTAGGGGGTGCCGGTATCCCTCTGCTCTGCTTGGTTAAACGCAGAGCACTCAGCACTCAGAAACACAGGCCAGCCAGATTTAAACACACACACAATAGGGGGAGGTTTTTTTTACATAGCTTGCAGGGAAGCTTAACGCACACACACAATAGGGGGATAGGGGGATAGGGGGAGGTTTTTTTTACATAGATTAGAGAGAAGGCAGGGCGTTTTAAAAGCGAGAATAGGGGGAGGGGGTTTTACATAGATTTTATTTATTTATTTAGATTTATTTATTAATTGTGGGGCTGCTGTGCGTGAATTTTTTTTATTGGGGTTGAGGGGGGTGTTTGGCCCTTGGTGTGAGTTTACGACTTGCAGCAGCAGCAGCACAATTAATAAATAAATATAAATAAATAAATAAATAAATGACAATAAATACATTTGAAATACATTTTTATTGATAGTGTACATGTGCAGGGGGTCTCCGGAGCTGAACCGCGGTGGTTTTAGGTCTGGGGACCCCGTGCCCCCCGAGATACAGGCCCCTTTAGGGGGTGCCGGTATCCCTCTGCTCTGCTTGGTTTACAGGCCGCGATCACGTGATCGGGACCTTTAAACCAAGCAGAGGGCTACCGGCACCCCCTAAAGGGGCCTGTATCTCGGGGGGCACGGGGTCCCCAGACCTAAAACCACCGCGGTTCAGCTCCGGAGACCCCCTGCACATCTACACTATCAATAAAAATGTATTTCCAATGTATTTATTGTCATTTATTTATTTATTTTTTGGCGGCTGCTGTGTGTGTGTATTTTTTTATTGTGGGTAGCGGGAGGGTGGGTGAATGGGGTATTCGCCCCAACGATGGTTGGGGAGGGCTTGCGGGGGGGGGGGGGGGGGGTGGGGTAGCGGGAGGGCTTAACCCCTTCATGACCGTAGCGGTATTAACTGCTACGATCGTGAAGGGGTTAAGTGCACCCGCAACCCCCCCCCCCTCCCGCAAGTCCTAAACTCACACCAAGGGCCAAATACCCCCCTCACCCATCCCCACTACACACAATAAAGCGGGCACGGTGGGTTAACCCCTTCATTGCCTTAGCGGCTATCCGCTATGGTAATGACGCAGCATTTTCCGTATTTTTAATAATATTGATCAGGAGCAGGGGGGTTCCCTGAGCATTAATTTCTGGCTCAGGGAACCCCCTGCTCACTGTACAATATTATTAAATCTCTCTCTGCTGCAAACACATCTCGCCCCCAGTATGTGCAGTAATTTACTGAACATGTACTGTAGAATAAATGCATACAGTAGTTTTATTTATTCGGGTTTATTACACAGTATACTGTATGGCCGGAAAACATCAGCATACAGTACAATATAATCCATCGAAATCCCCCCATTAGCCGTTTTCTTTTCTGAGGAAAAACAAAATGAAAAGTTTTAATGTACAGTAATGGTCAGCCCCCTAAAGAAGTTCCCAGCCAGCCCCACCAAAATAATACGGCAAAAATACAGTACTCACCATACTGTACAGTACAGTATTACTAAATTTCCCATTCAGCTTGCGCTGGCGCCGGCCCACTTCCAGTCCAGCTTTCATCATTTTGCAGAGGGACTAGCCCACCTGTAGTCAGCGGGAAATCGCTTAGGTACATGCAAGCTTCATCAAAACTGGCTGCGAAATCCATCTCAGATTTGTCACCGACGGCAGGACCATGATGATAAGCTGGTGCTGCTGCTGGTTCTGGTTCTGGTTCTGGCGCATTGCTTGGCAGGGACTGTCGCTTCTTATTTCGTTTTAACACGACCCTTCGCCTTTTGCCGCCTCCATTATCATAGATACGGGAAAAACCCTGTGACACACACCAATACCCTCCAACAAATTGGGGCTCAATACGGTGAAAACAGGGGTCACTACATAACCTTTTCCTTATTGCATGCTTCCACAAATGAGGAGTTGGCGAAAATCTGTAAAAGTCATAATTTTCGATAAAATACTGATAAATTTGAACAACTGTTGCCATCTTATCCTCTGTTGCATTTATAGCGGCCCATATCAAATAAGCATAACTTCTGTCAGGTTTTTGGAACACGGGCTCCACTTGTTCACTCATGTCTCTGTAGAATAGTGTAAGTGAAAATGATCTTTGTCTTTATTTAATACATTACTGTATGTAAAGCCTAAATTGATACATTTTTTGCAACTATTCCTTCAGTCTCAAGGACAAGTTACACAATAGCATACTGTACTGGGATAAAGTAACTTTTTTTGGAAACGAAACAACTTGCAAAGGCCACACATTACTTAAGTCATGAGTTTATGCCATCTGGTGGACAATCGAAACATCGCAGCCTAGTAAATCATTCTCATTATCATTTAACAAGATCAGGCCCCCGTCAGCCAGGCATGAACCGTGGCTGGGAAGGCAAGCGCAACGAAGCATGCAAGAGGTGAGCAGTGGCGGATTCCAGGTTTCTGCCAGGTACAAACCAGGCATTTGCTCGAATAAAGTGTGTCGGTGCAGTATCATCGATCTAGATTGGCTACCTCATAATACTAAAGGACATCGTTAGAATAGCTCAACTGTGTTACTTTGTGTTTCATTTTGTGTCGTCCCCTTGTCATTAAAATGATATTTAGATGTAGTGCCTGTTATTCTAAAATTAGCTGTGCCGTTTTGGGTGATGTATTACTTTTCAAGCATGATAAATTGCGACAGAACAGCTGCATTGAGTTTAAAGCATTTTCCCTTTGTTTTAAACTTTGCGATAAATACTCAATTTACTATATTCTTGCGTAACCTACACTCAGGCATAGGTGCACCTATTGAGAATGATAGTTTTCAGAGTTAATGTATCATATGTATTTGGATTGAGTAGTAGTTGTTGAACGATTAGAGTTAGAGTTCTATATATAATATTGATATACAGTATGTATTTAAACAATAGTGGCTACACCAATTGCATATGAAGTCCCTATGCCTGAATAGATGCAAGAATTGACATCAATTGTGTAACTTATTTTTTTATGGTGTCGGTACTGTGTTAAAATAAATGCGTTACTACATGCCTGGGATTACAGATACAGATATCGAAGACTTCATTGCTACTGCTAATAACACAACATATCACATTGTAACACACAATATCACAGAGTTTCCATAGGATTAAATGGCAGTGATAACACAGAATATCACAGAATACCCCAGCATGATGCAAAAACTAAATATATGTATAAACCAATACATTACCCAAAAAGCATAGTCCAGTGTAAGCAATGTTTCGCCCCACTAAAACGGGACCTTCCTCAGGGTTAGCACCACCCCGACTCCTCTCCCTGAGGAAGGTTCCGTTTTAGGAGGCTGAAACAATGGGTTTTTTTCTGTCATTCTTTTTGCTCAATACAATTTTTTGTATTTATGTCCTGCAAAGTGCTGTTTCTTTATTTACACTGAACCGCGGTTTTGGGTAATGTATTGTTATATATTGTTCCTATGAAGCGCACATTTGCCCATACATGCTATATAATCTATTGGAGTGTCCAATGTCTTCTGTATATATAACCATATCTATATAATAGAACTAGAACAAGTTGAAAACTATGGCCCTGATTCTGTAAGGTGTGATAAGCGCAAATTACATGCTATCGCAGGAAAAGCCCCATTAAAGTCAATGGGACTTTTCATGTGACATGATTTCATCCGTGAATCACACCTTACAGAAGAAGGGCCTATGTCTACACTGACCAGCAGGTAACAATAGATGGAAACTGTTTTAATTAAATCAAGTGTAGAAGATGGGATGGCGAGAATTCAGGAGAAACAATACAAGGTATCAAGGGAACCGTCCACTGTGCCACAAATAGAAAGTTTAGATGAGAGTTTTCTGCCTGCGCTCATGGATGGATGTGAAACCTAGACCCCAAATGCGATAATAATTCAGAAGCTTCAGACAACTCAAAGAAGTATGGAAATATGCATTACCCGAAGAGACATGGGAAAAAAAAGAATGAGTTAGAAACCAAACAAGTGTATGTGACATCATCACAAGGGCGGAAAAATAAAAATGGCAGTGGGTGAAAGTGACTGGGTGACTGGGTAGGTGTGTGGGTGACTGGGTGGGTGTGTGGGCGACTGGGTGACAGTGCGTGGGTGGGAGACAGTGGGTGACTTACCTTGACCCCGTGGTATCTGGCTGGGGCAGGAGGTGAGATCGGGAAGCTGGCGGGGGGGGAAAGAGTGGCAGGAGGCCCGCGCCGCGCTTACCCTCCTTCTGGGAGCCGGTGCACGTGAGGAGGAGGCCCGCGCCGCGCTTCCCCTCCGTCCGGGAGCCGGCGCACGTGAGGGGGAGTGCAGGAGGCCCGGGCCGCACCGCGCTTCCCTCTGTTCCTCGTTGTGAGCGAGGGGGGAGGAGCCTGGAGTTTGCTGTTGAGCAGGAGGGCCGCGCTTCCCCTCTCCGGGAGCCGGCGCACGTGAGGGGGAGTGCAGGAGGCCCGGGCCGCACCGCGCTTTTACTCGTTGTGAGCGAGGGGGGAGGAGCCTGGAGTTTGCTGCTGAGCAGGAGGGCCGCGCTTCCCCTCTCCGGGAGCGGTGCACAGTGAGGGTGATGGTGCGGCTGGGGATGTTGCGGAGCGTGGGGATTTGGGTGAGGTGGGGAGGGGGGAGAGAGTGAGGGGCACCGGGAGAGGAGGGGGGGGGCTGTGGAAGGTGAGCTGCGGTCCAACTGACGGGGGAGAGTGAGGCCAAGCAACAGAGTGTGTGTGTGTGTGTGTGTGTGTGTGTGTCGTCACTCCGCCTCAGGCCAATGAGAGGTGCGGGGGCGGGCGGGCCAAGGGACCAATGAGATTTCCCCTAGGGACACAGGAAGATGCAGGCAGGCATACAGTGCTTTAATTTTTATTATATAGGATATAGAACAAGAAGATAGTACACCAGAGGTGAGTATCGAATGGTATATTGTAAACCCCACACAACGTATTACATAAACTTACAATTAGTACTGTTAAAATGCGCTCCACACTGCAATTCAGTTGCCATAGGTCCATAGATAGAGTACAGCAAGGAATGAAATGAAAAGAACGAAAAGGGGCGAATATAGAGTAAGTTCAAAATGCTTTATAATGGTAGCAAAAGATAGCCAGTGCAATATATATATATTGTGACAAACGCCCCTCTTTTGTAGTGCTGACGTCTGTCTGGGTTCTTCCCGACACAGTCTTCTAGGGTTAATTAAACAACAAACAGGATCATGCAAAGTATTATGCTGCTTAACTCAGGCTTCTGCCTGCTTTATTTTCATCCAAGTAAGGTACTGCAGCTTTAACATGTGAAGGTTAGAGGTACTCAGATACTTTCATTCAGCAGTTCACATATTTCAGTGTTACAATATTTCCCACACTGTTATTTCAAGAAATAAAACCAAAATCATATAAGCAAAAACCTATCCCTTTCAGGGATCTAACTACACATCAGAATCAGTCTCTCTAACAGCTGCTGGCCAACTAAACTGGTTCCCCAGCTTAAAACAATGCTCTCTCATTTAGGGTCACAAGATACAGCACAGTCTTTTAGCAACAGCAGTGATCATTTGTTTTGTCTTATCTGTTTGTGGTGTCCAGGCAAATCCTCTGGTACTGTGATACGTGGAGGGGCCGTCAACCCCGACACTGGAAACAGGGGAGCCGCGATACCCCCAGCCTCCAGGCTCTAAGGAGAGAGAGTGAAATGCAAAACCTCTCTGCTCTAAGTACCTGTGCATGTGATTAGAAGAGCAGGTGAGGGAGAACTAGAGCCATTGTAATCTGTGGTCTGGATTTTCCATCCAGCTGCCCGAGTTAATGGGAAGATGTGGAACGGATCATTTTTAACTATTCCTGCACTTTCTGCTCTAAAATGGGGCAGAAAGCTGCCTAACATCTTTGATCTTTGGACTATGTCACAATATATATATATATATATATATATATATATATATATATATATATATATATATATAAAAGAAGGACTTTGCCTGAGCTGAGATAAAGTAGTCGAGCTTGTTCAGGGAGGGTGGTGTCCCGCACTCAGCCTGCTGCTGGTGTCAATCCTCCGTAGCCTGAAGTGGAAGCCAATTAGGGAGCCGATGTTATGCCGCACTAGTATGTTTGGTTGGAGCGCTGATCACTCAGGGTGGTGTGCTCAGAGGAGAGAGAGCTCAGGCAATGTCCTTGTTTTTTTTCAATATATTGCACTGGCTATCTTTTGCTACCATTATAAATCATTTTGAACTTACTATATACTGTATGTGCCTCTTTTCGTTTTTTTTTTCATGTCATTCTTTGCATTTGTAGGATTGGTTATCCTTTATACACAGGGCAACCTTAGCAAGATACTCTCCATTTTGATGGGACATTTTCTATGAAATAACTGTAACGGGTTTCCCCCCCCCCCCAATCGCAGATTATACTGTGTGGGTGCAGGAAACATATATTGTTACTCAGTGTGGTGCATAACCTGTTTGCTCATAGGAGGACTGAGCTTCCGCCACGGGGAAACCTGGGGCACAATATTAGCATATACCATACAATGATGCAGCGCCTCCACCTGCGACGGCTCCCGCCAGAGGGGGAGTGGTTCCTCGCAGGACAATACCCAATAACCACATACAACTAAATGTATAAGAACGAATACCTCTTTACTGATTACTAGAACATATAAGTCAAACATGTAGTAACAGGTGTCCCTCTCTAAAGGTAACCCGACTCAACGTTTCCTCAAGGTTAACTATAACGGACACCACGGCGGGTGTCCACACTTTATGCGTCTCGGTAGACGCTACCGTCCCAACACAATAATCCCACCCTCAAGTCCAATGAGTCCCACCCAACGTCTTGTACTCCCAATTCGTAAACCAGCGTATATGTATTTGTGTGTGACTGCGCAGCCACTATGTCAAATGATAGGCCTGGTTGGTGCACGTGGGTTGTGGTGTTACCTGTTCGGGCTCCAGCCACGGGTGCAGCTATACCGCAATGGGATCGCTGGATGTCCTCCAAAGGTGAGGTGAATTCCAGCGTGGATAATATCACCGCTTCTTCCGTCGTCTGTACTTTAATGATAACCCGGTTGATGTCCACAGGCTGCAGTCACTCCGCACTGAGCCTCCGCACTTATAGTCTAGAGATCCCTGTAAGACCAAGCGTAGGCCAAAGCCTCTCGGCGGAAAGCACAGCGTCCGCTGGATTCCTCACTGGCTTATAGATAAGAGGGCAGGTCCCTAACCTAGGGCCGGTCCCTATCACACTCCTCTAGTGTGGCTCAGGGCTGTCTGGGGCCTAGGGGAGTACTGGCCTAGTGCCCGGAGTCACAGACTCCAGCACCCTACCTCTTACCCCTTGCCGCTCCAGTCGCCGACTGCCTACGTAGTTCCTGCGCGCGAAATATATCTCTGGTTGCCAACAGAGATCCTCCTTCCCTATTGACTAGTCCTTCGCGGTCTTTCTGGACCTTAACTGCGCAGACGCGAGCTCCCTGTAGTCCTGGAGTGCTCCTGCTTCTCGCGCATGCGCAACGCCCCTAACAATGGCGGCGCCCTGCTCCGCGAACCGGTGGAACCACCACAACGCGATACCGGCCGCAACCCTTAGTGCTACTCGGCTCGCATATTACAGGAGAGAAGGTAATACCGCAGGGGACCCGGCTACATCCTCCCCCCGGTAAAATCCCCAACGTCCTCGCTTGGGACACCAATATCATAACTATATACAGCATTTATATAATGAAAAATGCATTGGAGACATAACTTAGCACATGCATGACTCTATACAATGGTACACAACTCCGTGAGCATCACAATGACAGATTGGATCTTGCTCCGAGAACACTGCTGAGTCTCATAATGGGGTGCCCCCATCTGATCATAGGCTACCCAAGTTGGAGGGTACCTGTTTCTTTGGCTCCGTCTGAGCTGTTCTTTAGCAACTCCCTCGGGGGAGTAATAAGCACAGTCCTGAGGCTCAGCCTTTTCCCTTGAGAGGAGAAATGTCTCTGAATAGTCTCTGTTAGGCACAAAGCTCAGGCTCTGTGGATCCAAAGGCTGGCCTGTTGGGGCCACCTTAGTAGGCGTTGGCCTACAGGGCCCTTTACCCGTAGCTCCTCCGGGAGATGCCCCTTCTGTGGAGTAGTCCCTTTGAGAGGGTCCCTCCAATGGATCTTCAGTAGTGTCAGAGGGGGTCTCATTATGGACAGTCTCTTGACCCTGCTCTGGTAAATCGGGCTCACCGTTGAGCGGTGTGGCCAATATCTCAATCTCTTCATCTTCCACTTAAGGAATGGGAAGAAGATGATTGCGGTGCCATACCTTTACCCGGCCATTAGTGTCTTTGATACGATAGACCGGGAGGCCAGGCATTTGGGATTCTATCTCATACACTCCATCTCTCCAACGGTCGGCCAGTTTATGTTTTCCTGGGACGCCTAAGTTCCGAAGCAACACAGCATCTCCTGGCCGAAGTTCCCGATATCGGACTTTATGGTCGTATCGCCTCTTATTATCAGCATTGAGCTTAGCGGTGGATTTCTCTGCCTGCCGATATGCCTGTTGCAAGCTGTCTTTGAGTCGTTGCACATATTTAAAATGGGTAGCATTATGTATCCCATCCGTGGAGATTCTAAGACGCACATCCACTGGTAATCGGGCTTCTCTCCCAAACATCAGGAAGTACTGGGAGAACCCGGTTGACTCGTGTCGGGTGCAATTATACGCATGCACCAAGGATTCTACATGTCGACTCCACTCCGATTTCTGGGCTCTCTGTAGTGTTCCGAGCATGTCTAACAATGTCCGATTAAACCGCTCTGGTAGGGCATCTCCTTCGGGGTGATATGGAGTCGTTCGGGATTTGGCAATGTTCAGCATTCGTAGCAGTTCCCTGATCAAGGTACTCTCGAAGTCCCGCCCTTGGTCAGAGTGGAGGCGGTTGGGAAGGCCGTAATGTACAAAGTATTTTTCCCATAATATCTTCGCCACGGTGATGGCTTTTTGGTCTTTAGTAGGGAAAGCTTTAGCATAACGCGTGTAGTGGTCGGTTATATCCAGCACGTTGCATATCCCCCGGCTATCCGGTTTAATACACAGGAAGTCCATACACACGAGGTCCATGGGGCCCGAACTCTGCAGATGACCCATGGGGGCCGCTCGGGTGGGCAGGGTTTTTCTCTGTATACACCAGGTCTATCGGCGACAATGACGCTCAATGGCCTCTCACATTTTAGGCCAAAAAAAACGATCTCGGACCAGCCCGGTACCAAGGTGTCCATGATCATCATGTAGAGCCTTCTGCACCAGAAATTGTAGGTTCTTATGGAGGACTAGTTGTCTTCTATCCGGGTGGTTGTGATACTGGACCACCCGGTAGAGAAAGCAATTGTCTATTTCGAAATGGTCCCACTCCCGCATGAGTAGGGCGACCAAGTTTTTGGGTGCACACTTAAGCAGTGCCGGGTTCCCCTTTATTATGGCTCTCCGGATGATACCAATAATAGGGTCTCGCACTTGGTAATCTACTAGGTCCTTCCACCGTAGTACTTTATCAGGCGTGATATTCATCCCTTTGGGATCACAGTAAGCGTCTGGGACAGCCTGCGACCGACATCCCAATGAATCGACCACTCTTAATTCTGAGAATGCCACTTGGTCGTCGATGATAGCGGCCATGCTACACATAGCTCGCACTGCGGGCCCAGGCAGTTCTTCCCATTCCTCGTCATCTGGGATAGCACTTAGCCCGGGTCTTCGGGAGAGGGCGTCCGCTCCGACATTCAGGGGTCCTGGCTTGTACTTCATGGAGAAGTTGTAACTGTTCAGGGCGGCCAACCAGCGGTGTCCGGCAGCGTCCAGTTTGGCCGAGGTATTGACGTAAGTAAGGGGATTGTTATCGGTCCTTACTTCGAAAGCAACCCTGTACAGGTAATCGTGTAGTTTCTCGGTAATAGCCCACTTGAGAGCCAGGAATTCTAACTTGTGGGCGGGGTAACTCTGCTCGCTGGGTGTCAAGCTGCGACTGATGTAAGCAACAGGCCGCAGACCCTCAGGGTGCTTCTGGTGCAGGACGGCGCCTAGTCCATTTAGCCTGGCATCCACATGCAGGACGTATGGCTGCTCGGGGTCCGCATATGCAAGCACGGGCGCCTTGGTCAGACATCCCTTCAGTTTCAGGAAAGCTTGCTCACACTCCGATGTCCATTTGTCCCCGAACGGTTGGCTAGCCTATACAGCCTTCTTCCCGGTCTCTGAAGGGTATATTTTCAACAGGTTGTTCAGGGGCTTAGCCTTGCTTGAGTATCCTTCCACAAAGCGGCGGTAATACCCACAGAATCCCAGGAAGGACCGCAACTCTGTGACGTTCTCGGGGCGAGGCCAGTTTACTACGGCCTCTACCTTGGCAGGGTCAGTGGCGATCCCCTTGGCGGACACTATGTGTCCCACGTAGGTCACCGATGTGTGGCAAAAACGGCATTTGTCTAGGGATAATTTCAACCCTTCGTTCCCCAGACGGTCGATTACCTTAAATAACCGCTCTTCGTGTTCCTCTAAAGTTCTCCCGAAGACGATAATGTCATCTAGGTATACCAGACATTCCCGTGGAATCATGTCCCCGATAGTCTTTTCCATCAACCTCTGGAACGTGGCCGGCGCCCCACATATACCTTGGGGCATACGGGTGAATTGATAGAATCCCAAGGGGCAGACGAAAGCTGTTTTTTCTTGATCCTCCGCGCTCATAGGTACCTGATAGTACCCAGATCGGAGATCGAGCACACTGAACCACTGACTTCCATTTAGCGCTTTCAGTATTTCATCGATGCGCGGGAGGGTGTACTGATCCGGTATCGTGCAGTTGTTCAATGTCCGATAATCAATACACAGTCGTACGGCTCCGTTCTTATTACGCACCACAACGATGGGGGATGCATATGGGCCCCGAGACTCTATCAAGATCCCGGAATCTTCCATATCGTGGAGAACGTTCCTCACGTCGTCTATATCTCGTGGGGCGAGGCGGCGTGACCGTTCTCGGAACGGGGTGGTATCACTTAATCGGATGGTATGTTGGGCACTGCGACTACACCCCACATCCATCTCACTCGTGGAGAACACATGTCGTCATTGGGTCAGCTGCGCGACCAGTCGTTCTTTCCACTGTGTAGATAGTGTCGACTCACCGAAATTGAAATTCATTTAAACGGACCGCTCACCCGCGGCCGCCACCTTCACCTCTGGTGTGTCTATGACAGGGCTGACCGGATATTTGCTCCCCAACTTCTGTCCGACATCCAACTCCATCGGAAAAGGGGAGATATTCTGTACATACACGTGGGTTCGGCGGGGGATCTTAGTGGTCCATTCCCTCACCTCCGGTAGTATCTTATACCCTCTCTGGACTTCTTCCTCCGGGGCACTTTCCAGAGAGAAAAGCTGATCCTCCCCATCCCGGTCTGGGTAGCAACACCAGACGGGCAGTCTCCACACTCCCCCCGGTAATATGGTCGTCAGTCCAGCCTGGTGATTGTATAAGTCCCCATGTCGTTCCAGGGCATAAATCCGTTGGCACTCGTCTCGTAGAACTGGGTGTAGAAGAGCGGTGGCTAGGGGTAATTCGTTAGTCTCTTTTAGGTACTGCCGGAACACTGCTTGTACTATATCCGCGTTAGTGCCTAGAATGATCGGGTACTTGCATTGGCCTTGGGGTTCTGGGCATACCAAGGCCGCTAAATGCATGGGGTGTCGTTTCCCGGTGTTCAGCTGGAGTATTTCCATCGTCACCTGTACAATTCCAGTGATAGGGTAGTCTTCATTGCTTAGCCCTCGTACGGTCACGTGCTCAGCCGTGCGCAGGGTACAGTGCCGGAGGTGCTGTTCGTAGAACGGGTGATATATGATGGTCACTTGCGACCCTGTATCCAGTAGGGCCGATGCGTAGATCCCTTCTACTAAGATGGGTACAATTGCTGCAGGGCCTACTTGGCTGTACGGCCCTTGGTTGGAGGGGTCCGTCTGGGCCTCGGTATCGGCCGGGGCTGGGGGGTTCCCTTGAGGGGTTTCCCCGTCAGGTTTGGCGGCTCGCGCTTGGCATACCATCGTCCGAGCTGGGTTGGGTCGAGTGGAAGTTTTGTCCTCGGGGAGCTCCTCCCGTTCTGGGCAGGCCCGAGTGAGATGGCCCTTCTTACCGCAGGTGTAGCAAAGGTGGTCCCTTGATTCCGGACGGCCACGGTACGGGGGCGGGGAATTTCGATTCGGTCTAGCTTTGGGGACCACACCCTTAGGGGCGACTTCCTCTTCTGGAGTCGCGGGATTCTTGGCTTTAGCCCCAGTGGCTTTAGACGGGTCACTGTGGGTGGACTCCTTACTCTTGGCGGGAGTATGCAACCGGCCATATGCCTCATGCTTGTTGATCTCATCTACTAGATCTTCCCAGCTAGGGGGTTCGTTCCGCATCAGGGAGCATTTGACCAGGAGGGCGATAGGGTTGTCGGGCAGGGCTCCTTTCTGGAATTGATTCCAGCAATACTCGTCCACCTGAGTGGACTTGATCTGGTCTCGTTTCCGCATATCCCATAGGACTTTCCTAATTCGGTGGAGATAGACAGACAGCTCCTCCCCCGGCTTCTGGCGAAGATTGAGGTACCTCAGCATCAGTTGGCCTTCATCCTCGGTCCGCCCGTAGGCACGCTCGAGTGTTTTGTAAAAGACGCGTTGGATAAGTTTTTTATAGCCCTAGAACTATATCTCCACAATCTGTATGGTACTATCTGCTCTGGACTGATTTCATGCCAAAGCTGCACTCTGCAAATTGCAGTAAAGCCACCATCACGCTTTACGCCTCAACCTCCCTTTGCGGCCAGTCGCAATACCCCGCGGGACACGTGACCCACTAGCACACTGCTCCGAAGCATAGTGGCGGTCAGAGGCAGATCCTAGCCGCGAGCGGTGGTGACGGTAGCGAGTGGGGAAGGATATCGATCGGAAGGCAGCAGTGCGGCAGAGATCCCATGCTACAGCTGTGACAGACGGTTCTGGATGCTGTGAGAGAGACCATCTGAGGCCTGGAAGTGGCAGTGCGGCGTGTGGTAAACTCATGTATTGTACATGAAATGTCTATTACCAACTAATCTGATGTACGCAGATATTATACCCTAATCAATATACACCTATATTTTTACATACTTCACTATGTGCGTTTGCGCTCTTGTCTTTTTGTGTTACAGTTGCCTAGGGGTTTTTCCCCTGTCTATATAGCTGCAGATCACCCATCGAATTAGAGGTTGTATTTAGTTTTAAATTGACACAATGGTGGTGAAGGGTTAAAACACTAGAAATAATAATTTGCACACTTTTTTTGTTTTGTTCTGTTGTATTCTCACTATATTTAGTGCTGCACTTATTTTCACTGTATAATTTATCTGTGTAATAGTTCAACATCATCATGGTTTGGAGTTTAACTGCATGCAGAGCCAAACGCGAGGAGGCATTTGATCTCCTCTTTGCAGAGGAGCCCAAAGTGACCAATGAGCCTACCAATGAACAAACGTCCATGAAAGATATGTTTAAAAACCTAGAAAAACTTCTTATCACAGAAAGTAAACAATGGTTTGAGAGACGTACAATGCAGAGATATCTAGACTGCGGTAGATTGCCTAGAGGCTTACGTATATTAAAAACCCCCACCTTTGGTAGGGACAACGAACACTTCATGAAGGAGTGGGTACGCATTTTAGATGAATGTTCTAATGATCTAGTGCGATTAATAATATTTGAGAGAAAAAAATCATTAAAAGAATTGGGAATCCAAATTGAAGAACAAATAAAAATTATGGAGCCCCTTATCATCGCCAATGATTGCTCTGAGCTGGAACACGAAGTGTGCACCAACTTAGAGCAACATGATGATGAAACCGTGAAAACCAAGCACTTTAAGTTTTATAGAGATAAAAACGACTATGACACTAACAAACAACGAACATGGGCCAAAGATAATTCTAAAGGAAAAGGGACTGACAATAAAAATGTGAACGAATCCAATGGGGATTCTAACAGTCGCCCTAATGGTAATTTAGAACATCAAATTAGCCATAGAATGTATGGAGAACAAAATGATAGAGGGAGACAATTTGGTGGCCATCAATATACAGATAGAAGGGAACAACCTAGGAGAGATAGATCGTATCCCCAAAGGGGGGGACATCCTAGGAATCCTAACTATAAAGGGAGAAATTATGACGAAAACTATAACTATAATAGAAACAGACAGACGAATTATCAACAACAAAATGAGTCTTATAGACCCCCTGTAAGGATACCAGAGTATACACGTGAGAGTCACCCTGCACCCTCCCCTTCTCCCTCCTCTCCATCTCTTTTTTTTAGATCTGATAAGGAGGAGGCATGGCTCCCCAGTAAAAGAACCGATAACCACAGAGAACCACAAACAAGTGATCTCAGGGACCAAGTTAAAAAGACCATTGCCAGAAGAGGGAAAAGAGGAGGATCCAGGGTCCAAAAGAAAAGAATTCTAAGGACTCAACCTACCCAGCTTGATAGAGGTATTTTCAACCTCTCCACGTTCATCCTTACAGATGATCAAAAAAGAGTCTTAAGTAAGGGACTATCTTTCTCTAAGACTAATGGGGCAAATTCATTTCAACTTTTCAAAGATCTTCATAAATTTACTAGGAATATCACACTTAAAAGACACTTTATTAAAACAAAAAATGAATCTAATAACCAAGTTGATACTAATAAAGAAATAGATAAAGATATTGAATTATCAGCATGTATTCACACGCCGTTCAAGACCCAATCCACTTTTTACCCCTATCAATCAAAGGGTAACCATGTGGATACCTTTTTTGATATGGTGTATAACGACCTAAATAAAATTACCAATAGTGCAAGGGAACGAAACATTAAACAGGACATGTCCAAGGCTGAAAATCTTGCACTTAAGTTTTTGCAGGATAACAATCAACTCATTATTAGACAGGCTGACAAGGGAGGAGGTGTGGTTCTACAAGATCGCTCTACTTATGAGCAGGAAGCACACCGACTCCTTTGTGACCCTGTCTTTTACAAAAAATTAACTTCAGATCCCACAACATCATTTCTAGCCAAACTTAAAGAACTTCTAGACGAAGCACTATCCCTCACAATAATAACAGATAAAGAACATGGGTTCCTATACAATAAGTCACCAAAAATACCGGTGTTCTATCACCTACCTAAACTGCACAAATCTCTATCAAACCCGCCAGGTAGACCAATAGTCTCAGGTATATCCTCACTGACTGCCAATCTTTCCCAATATGTGGACTATTTCCTGCAAAGTATCGTAGGGGAGCTACCTTCATATCTAAAGGATTCCTCTGCGGTACTAAACCTTTTTGCACAATTCAAATGGAAAAGTTCGTACAGGTGGCTGACGTGTGACGTACAAGCCCTGTACACCAGCATTCCACATACAAAGGGTATTGCAGCAGTTGAGGAATACCTGAGACGAGAATTTAAAATCACAGATCTGAATAGATGGTTTATCTTACAAGCCATAGAATATGTGCTTAGCCATAATTATTTTCTTTTTCTTTCCCAGTTTTTCTTGCAGGTTTGCGGAACTGCTATGGGCACACGGTTTGCCCCCAGCTTCGCAAACCTGTATATGGGAAACTGGGAAGAAACTTTCATCTGGCAGGAGAATCCATTCCTGAAACACATAGTGATATGGCGTCGCTATATAGATGACATTCTCTGTGTGTGGGAGGGGGATGAAGAATCAATAGATAAATTCATGGAATACATCAATGATAACGATTACAACTTGGTATTCACCCATGTAACACACACAGAGAGTGTCAGCTATTTAGATCTGGACCTGAAGGCCTCAGAGGCAGAAGGGGTAACAACAAAAACCTTCTTCAAAAAGGTAGATACCAACAATCTCTTACTGGCCTCCAGTAATCATAAAAGAACTTGGATTAGCAATATACCTGGAGGCCAGTTCATGAGAATTAAGAGAAATTGCAGCAAGGAGGCAGACTTCGAAACACAAGCCCAATTCCTGTTTCTTAGATTCTTAGAAAGAGGATATAACTATAAACAACTTATGCTTGAACTAGAAAAGGTTAGAAAAATAGATCGGAATAAACTGTTGATACAAAAAAAGAAAAAAAGCCCTCTAAATGTAGATGAGGACAGGAAGAAGTCCCGTTCATTACAAATTACAATTCCATGCACAGACAAATAGAAGGAGTAATAAAAAAACATTGGGGTATTATATCTACAGACCCCATTCTCAGTGGACACATTACTACATTCCCTAAGTTTATTTACAGGAAAGCACGCAGTTTAAAAGATACATTAGTCCCGAGTGACATTGGGAAAACTGTAAAAAATAAAGATGCATTATCCTGGATGAGTAATAATGTAGTAGGGAACTTCCCATGCGGGAGATGCTGTATATGCAAACTCCTACATGGAGAACGCAAAACATTTAAACCCAATATAGATCATAAAGTGTACAATATTACTGAATTTATTAACTGTAATACCAAATTTATAGTGTACCTATTAGAATGCCCCTGCGGCCTGCAATATGTAGGCCGCACAAAACGTTGTCTGAAAACACGAATCCAAGAGCACGTGAGAAATATTAAACATGCATTACAGACCCATAGTGTAAGTCGTCATTTCTCGACCCACCATAACAAAGACCCCTCATCCCTGACATATAAGGGGATTAAAACCATTCCCCAAAATAGACGTGGAGGAGACAGAATAAAAGATATTTCTGTCCAAGAAACTTACTGGATCCACCAATTGCAGTCTCTAGGCCCAAAAGGTTTAAATGAAAACATAGACCTTTGGTGTCTATATTAAACATTTTGTATAAATAGGCCGTATATAGTTATGTGTCTTCAATTAGACTAGTGCTTGGTCTTATATATTTAATCCTTAAACATCTGCGATACCCACTCATATTAAGTATAAGGCAAATAATGTGTATATGTATCAGTAACACTTGTTTGTTTTATTTCAGAGCCTTTGAAATACTCACAATCATTGGCAATTTTATTGATGTGATTTTTATGAATGTATTTTATAAGTTGAATAAAAAGAATGTAATGTGTTTTAGCTATACCCTTGGACCAGCACTGAAATGGTCAACACACCAGAGCAAATTAAGGAGTAGGTACTCCAAAACACCCACACCTGTGGGATGATGCCTGGTGAAGATCAGATTGGTTTAGATACCTTTTGACTTTGGCCAATCAAGTGGCGATCTAAGGGTATAAATATACTCTTATTCCAATGTATTTTATCCCTGAAGAAGAAGCGTAAGCTTCGAAACGCGTTGGATAAGTTTTTTATAGCCCTAGAACTATATCTCCACAATCTGTGTGGTACTATCTGCTCTGGACTGATTTCATGCCAAAGCTGCACTCGGCAAATTGCAGTAAAGCCACCATCACGCTTTACGCCTCAACCTCCCTTTGCGGCCAGTCGCAAAACCCCGCGGGACACGTGACCCACTAGCACACTGCTCCGAAGCATAGTGGCGGTCGGAGGCAGATCCTAGCCGCGAGCGGTGGTGACGGCAGCGAGTGGGGAAGGATATCGATCGGAAGGCAGCAGTGCGGCAGAGATCCCATGCTACAGCTGTGACAGACGGTTCTGGATGCTGAGAGAGAGACCATCTGAGGCCTGGAAGTGGCAGTGCGGCGTGTGGTAAACTCATGTATTGTACATGAAATGTCTATTACCAACTAATCTGATGTACGCAGATATTATACCCTAATCAATATACACCGATATTTTTACATACTTCACTATGTGCGTTTGCGCTCTTGTCTTTTTGTGTTACATGTCAAATGATATGCCTGGTTGGTGCACGTGGGTTGTGGTGTTACCTGCCCGGGCTCCAGCCACGGGTGCTCCTATACCGCAATGGGATCGCTGGATGTCCTCCAAAGTTGAGGTGAATTCCAGCGTGGATAATATCACCGCTTCTTCCGTCGTCTGTACTTTAATGATAACCCGGTTGATGTTCACAGTCTGCAGTCACTCCGCACTGAGCCTCCGCACTTATAGTCTAGAGATCCCTGTAAGACCAAGCGTAGGCCCAAGCCTCTCGGCGGAAAGCGCAGCGTCCGCTGGATTCCTCACTGGCTTATAGATAAGGGGGCAGGTCCCTAACCTAGGGCCGGTCCCTATCACACTCCTCTAGTGTGGCTCAGGGCTGTCTGTGGCTAGGGTAGTACTGGCCTAGTGCTCGGAGTCACGGACTCCAGCACCCTACCTCTTACCCCTTGCCGCTCCAGTCGCCGACTGCCTACGTAGTTCCTGCGCGCGAAATATATCTCTGGTTGCCAACAGAGATCTTCCTTCCCTATTGGCTAGCCCTTCGCAGGCTTTCTGGACCTTAACTGCGCAGACGCGAGCTCCCTGTAGTCCTGGAGTGCTCCTGCTTCTCGCGCATGCGCAACGCCCCTAACAATGGCGGTGCCCTGCTCCGCGAACCGGCGGAACCACCACAACACG
Organism: Ascaphus truei; assembly: GCF_040206685.1. Classification (NCBI taxonomy): domain Eukaryota; kingdom Metazoa; phylum Chordata; class Amphibia; order Anura; family Ascaphidae; genus Ascaphus; species Ascaphus truei. Next base: position 268,109,726 of record NC_134487.1, on the reverse strand, counting down.
ATACCGGCCGCAACCCTTAGTGCTACTTCGCTCGCATATTACAGGAGAGAAGGTAATACCGCAGGGGACCTGGCTACATAACTTTGACTCTGACTTTCAGCATCAACTGTAGTGGGTACACACTCACCTTTTTTTGTTTTAAAGCTGTTTGCTAATTTTAAACTCGGAGGCTTTATTTGTTGCTACATGTATGCATAAAAATATACTACTGCTCTTACACTGTGCACTTTCAGTAGCGGTTAATATCATTAAAGTTTCCAATTATTTTGTTGAGTTACACGTTTGCACACTCACCAGGTTACACTATTACCCTAACATTTTTGTCCATCCTATCCATTCTTCCTTATCCCTTGTATAGCACCTAACTCAACTTTAGCTACACTTCACATCCCACGCCTCACCCTATTGTTCCCTATCACGTTAAGATTCAGTGGCAACCTAGCGCACATCAATACATTTTTCTCTTCATTTTAGAGTACAGCAAGACCTGTTGCACTGAGTCCCCGGACCAATAACTCGGAACACTTCTCCGTGCTTGCCCTGTGCCAGAAATGCAATCACCACTCACCACTGTAGTTCATTAAAGATGCACTAACACATTATCATACATTGAATAGGAGTGATAGATCCTCACACATATGTCTCTAGATTAAAAAAAGATAAGTGGAAAAAAAATGTTAGGAAAGGCAGGTGCTGAATAAAAAGAGGATGTTTTAATGGATATTTCCCTTCAACATACTCAGGGACTTCACTTCACTTATAAATATTAATTTTTTAATACAAAATGTTCATGTACATTTGTCACATTCCATTTTATTTGAATTTTCCTTTATAAACCATTTTGGCTAATCCAGCCTGTGCTGTTCTGATTACTCCAATCAGCGGATGCTTTAAAGTGAACCCCTGCAGGCCAATAATTTTGAAAAGCTATAATGATCACTACGCATTGCTAGTGATAAGTAAAAAGTGAAAATTAAATACAAATTTATTTTTATAAAGACCTGGACAGCCCTGCTGTCTCTGACTCAATCTCAGGCCTTAAATTGGATTTTAGTCGGCAGAAGAGGAAAGGGTGTAGACTATCTACGTTTTTTTTTTAGTATTGGTTAGATAATTACTCCAAAACTCCAACCCTGAAACAGAGTTTTATGGATTAAAGAGACATGTAGAGTAATTTCAGATTGTAATATAATTTCTATGTTACTTTTTCCAGGTAGGCTATTGCCAGAGATGGAAAATTCTGAAAACATTCATCACGGGGCTCCAGTCTTGGTACTTGGTTCATGTCTAAGGTACTGCTGATGCTAAAAATCATTGAGACTCACTCCAAAATCAGTGAGACTCACAAAAACTGACCCATCTTCATTACTACACTAGAAAACTAATGTGCATTTTTACGTGCTAGTTACATTAAATAAAGAACACCATGCAATTGATTTGGTACATTAGTGGAATTATGTCTGATTTGAAAAACACGTTCTAGGTTTGTTAAATATTGTACACTATAGTTACAAAAGTTATGCATGATTATAAAAACATAAAGGTGGGAAGTTTAGCTTTTTTTAAAGTATTTTTTTTAAGTGAAACTGGAACTTTGTCTGTCAACAAAAACATAGTAATACTCTGGGGCTGTAATTAAAGAAATGTTTTAGGGGCCTATGCTAGTAGACTTCATAACCCACTTATCGGGAGGCTTTTTAGCGGTTATCGGCCAAAAATGCCTACAGCAATTCAGTAAGCGTCAATAAGTGAGTTGAATCGACATTTTTTTCAGCCGTCAAAAACAAATTGGCAAGTGATGGCGATAAGCCACTTATCGCCAGTTTTGAAACTCGTGCAATTCTAGTAGCCTCAATAAGGTTATTGAGGGTTATCGAGGCTCTAGAATGGTGATTTACTCCCAAAATCCTCACGCCAAAAAAAGTTGGTGTGAAGCTGCCAAAAAGCTTCAGAGGCGGCGGTGAGAGAGGGACAGAAAAAAAATGCATTTTTCCTGCATCGGATTGATGCCGGGTGTCTCCGAAGCTGATACACATTAATATCAGCACCAAAGACCCATAGCATGAATCAGATGCATGAAAAATGCATTTAATGGCAACTTCATTACCTTCGAGGATAACCGCTAAGGCAATGAAGGCGTTAAGTAACAGTACCTGGTTTATTGTGGGTAGCGGGCGTGGGTGAAGGTGGTTTTTGGCCCTTTGTGGGTGTTTAGACCTTGCGGGTGGGTTGCAATAAAATTATTCTAACACCAAAACCGCTAAAGAATAAAAACTATATTATACCAAAATAATACAATACAATAAAAGAAACACCTAACAGCAAAACAAATCAAGAAATAAAACCGCTAGCCAAACCACAAATGTACTAAAAATAAGCCATCCAAATTAAAAAAATTTCATCAAAACAATAAACAGAAATAGAAAAAATACCAATGTATACAAAACAAGCATTTACAAAAAAAAAGGCATTGTCTGTCACTGTATTTATCTGTACCCTAAAGGGGCACAGATTAACACATTAGCAGTCAATGGGCAATGAAAAACATAAAAATAAATGCAATAAAAAACCCTGAAAAAAAACATTTACATATTTTCAATATTTATCATACTTTTTGAAGTCCCTCCGAATCCCGGCGTATCAGGATGCTCTCGATCCGCAACATCATCACCCGCAATCCGTCTCCATCCTCCTTGAAGAACAGCATCAGGTACAGTGAGGGAGAAAGGCCCAATGTGAGTGTATATGTGTGTGTCTTTACTTTTTTAGCTGATTTGTATTTCTCCATTTATTTGTTGGATATTAGTTGAGATATTTTATGGCTTATTAGTTTAGTTCTCTATATAGCATGTTGTTTTGTATATTTATACTTATATCCTTTCTTGCGTGTCATTTTTTGTTTGGCTACCTTTAGTTTATGTATGTTTTTAAATGTTAGTGTGTTTCACTGCTTCTCATTAAAATCTTTGCCGTATTTTCTTTGCTGACTCCGGTTCCCGGTTTTTGTTTCTTATTTATATTTTGTTATTTCAGGTATATTGTGAGTGCTATTTATAGGTGTCTTGTCAGTCTTTTTGTGTTTACATATACAGTGGCAGCCGCCTTTAATCTCCTGCGGCCGTTTCCCAGCGATTTTTAAAATCGCGGGCAGATGCGGCATGTTTTCAGCCGTTTTGGCCGCCGTGGGAGCTTTCAATGTTAAGCGCCATTAGTGCTGTCTGGGAAATGCGGCTGACGCGCGGCAAACTCCGTGACAAACGGAAAACATCCCCGAATTTTTTCGGGGATGTAGGAGGTTAAAAGGGGCCGTAACAGTATATATTATATTAAAATATATTTAAATATATATATATATATATATATTAAAAATATATATAAAAATATATAATCAAAAAAATATATATATATGTGTGTGCGTTTGGGGGGGCGGTAGTGTTTGTGTATTTGGGGGGTCATGTAGGTGTTTGCTTGGGGGGTAGTATATGTATGTATGTATATATTGTGTATTTGTAAATGGCACTGTTTTGCACAGAAAAACAATAAAAAAAAACTAAATAAGGGGAATTATTATTGTGAGCTGCATTTTATTCTCCCACATATTTTGTCGTATGTTTATGCTTATACAGTACATACCTATTAGTGTGTGTACAGTTTATGTATGTGTTTGTGGAGGTGGAATATTCATGCATGTGTTGCAGCTCTCAATATTTTGGAGAAAGACATTTTTTATAAAATGGCTCTTCTTCCTTGAGACATTGCAGACCCTTGGCCTATGCTAACGTGTCATGTGCATTCTGAAGGGAAGTAGCACCCAGATAAGTTCCTGCTTTCCACCACCTTAAAATGGCACAGCAAAAATTAAGTGGCAGCACCTTTATCCTCTCTATATTAAAACAACTCTAAACTATTGATTGTTTACTTGCATTTGAAAAAAACAGGCGGAGATCAGCTGCTCTGGTTATTCTGGTCAGCTAAAGGGTGCTGTTGCACTGGATAAGGCTGAGTTTATAGTAATGCGAAAAATGCATTTTTCGTATACTTCTTCTGCCGGTTGCACGCTGCGGGAACGGGAACCAAGGAGAAGCAGAATCCAGGACGGATGAGCTGACAGGGGTAAGTTTACTGCCCCTGAACCCCGACTTTAATGGTGGTCCCCCTCCATTCTCCGTTTTGTTGTTCCCTCTGACAGTTACAGTGGCGGCAGCCATTAAACTCCTGCGGCCGTTTTCCCGCGATTTTCGAAATCGCGGGCAGATGGGGGCCGTTTTCGGCCGTTTTGGGCGTTGCGGGCGCTTTCAATGTTAAGCGCCATTAGCGCTGTCTTGTCAATGCGGCTGACGCACAGGAATCTCCGTGACAAACGGAGAACTTCCCCGCATTTTTACGGGTATTTAGGAGGTTAAAAGGGGCAGCGGCTGTACTTACACCAATTGGTGTTTCATTCATCCAGCGTAACGCCTGAGTGCATGAGAGTGTTACACTTCTGAGCTTATAGAAAAACAATAAGATAGCTCTAATTTCTGGAAAGGAAAGGCTACCTGCCTATGATATAACTCTGACCCCAGGTCAGACAGATAGATTGGAAAGAATGTTATATCCCTGGCGCTCAGCACTTATATCAAACTATATATAAAGAATATATCAACCAGATTCGATGGTTATGGAAGATCCAATTAAGGGCTCCACATGTAGATGGTTAAACATGGAATGACAATAGAAAAAACAACATAGCGTAATCCTGTATGTTAACTAAAACATATAGATACAAACATACACAAACACAATACAGACAACAAATGCTGAGAACAAACAGGTGACTGATATTAATAAAATGACATTTAATAAAACATATTAATAAACACAAATGATAGGAAGATTAAGAATGAATAGGTTCCATATACACTCTGACTGTAGCTGGAATACCCGCTTACCAGAAGCAAGAAGGTATCAGGCAGTGGATAATTAAAGAGTATCCCCTCTTATTATGGCCAGTCAGCTCCAAGTGGTCACACGCTGCAAGTCGACATCTGCTTCTGGGCGGGGTGCTCTCCTGCTCTCACGGGGACAGACCTCTGTAGATGTGGCTCCAACCTCTTCTCCAACCTCTTCTCCAACCTCTTCTCCCGAGCAACCTGCGCATGCGCAGTCGCAGCTGTAGATCCATGGCAGCAGATTCGTCAGGACTCAGCTCAGCAATGCTATGCTGATAGAGGCGGCAGATTCTCTCGTGCTATAAACGCTGTACTGGTTCAGATCAATATTCAACGGGGATAAAAATAAGAGTGTAGAACGGTACCACCCTACGCGTTTCGGAAGTCATGGCTTCCTTCCTCAGGGGTGAAATAGTAATGACTCAGTCTCTGTATGTTCACATATAAATAGTTCCGGTTAAAAGGTACAGTACATCTATTAGAATGGTCGGACATGCGCAGTTAAAACGCCCATTGGCTGGATGTCTCAGCAGAATAACAAACATTACATGAAACAAAATGTGACAAACAACAACAATAAACAATTTTCAAGTTAAATAATACATAATAAATAAATAATAAATGAATGAATAAGCCATTGGTAATGATATTTCTTCCATGTATGCAGAACATTAGTACCTGGTCTCAAAATGCTATCTTGTATTAGTTATTAATTCCAACTGACCCTTATCAGATGCTCAAATGATTATATTAATGCCATTTCAAAACCTCTTGAGCACCATTATAGGATATATGTTGGACAAAAGAATCCTAAATGTACAATATGCAAATCCATATTCTATATATAACTAAAATATAATTGTAAACGTGGCATAAGCCATGATGTGGAATAATTTTAATATAAATCTAAATATCCAGTGCCCAATATCAATCATTATATAGCTATAACACCTAGTGCAACAGTGCACAAGATAAGAATATGTAAATGAGTACTCTTAGCAAATTATAAATTCTATTTGTGAAAAACTCTAACCTATAAAGTGATACACAAGTCTGTTAGGATTAAGTATATAATGAGTGAATGTATTTGAATGTGCTTAACTACAGGTGAATATTAAAAGACAAGATATAACCTATATAGTGATGGTTATTAATGTAATATATAATATGTACACCGAAAAGTGAAATGTGAATAGTGAATGCGTGTAACTTTATCTAAATAAAGTGTTACCTGTATATTGTGATAACAAATATTGTACTACTTTACAATTAATAATAAAGTGATTTATAATACACTACCTATGTTTACTTACTTGTCTGTTAGAAATGCCTTTAGATCAAACTCTATATTGAGCCCAGACGGTGTAAGGGTCTGGAGCTCATATATCCAGAAAGATTCTCTTCTCCCCAAAAGACTTGTGATGTTGCCACCTCGCCAGTTAGGCGTGAGGGCTTCTATGGCCACACATTTAAGACCTTTTGGATCTTTGCCGTGCACTTGGAGAAAATGATTAGACAAACTATGTGTGATCAAGCCCTTTGAAATATTATAAATATGTTCGTATAAGCGACGTTTGATGGACCTGGTGGTCATCCCCACATACTGCAGACCACAAGGACATTCAAGGAGATAAATGACATTGGTGCTATTACATGTAATATGTTGTTTAATGATGTATGTCTTAGATGTTCTAATGGAAGTAAAAGAAAAAATATTTGCACTGTACTTACAGGCTGTGCATGTACTACAAATATAATATCCTTTAGTGACATTATTGATATGATGTTTATTCCGCCTCAAGGGACAGCTAGGGGCCAATTTTTGGCCTATGTTTGGTGCTTTTGTAAATATAATTTTTGGGTTAATGGGTAATATATCGAGTAGATCTTTATCCTTTCTTAAAATCGGCCAGTATTTGCGAAGAATTTTCCTTATATTTGGAGCCATTTGGTTGTATTGGGTAATGAATGGTATATTAGTTATTGTTTCTGATTTTTTCTGCTTATATTTTAGGAGAGTCATTCTATCTATTGATTCAACTTCGGATATGATTTGGTCCAGTTCATGGGATGGATATTTTCTATCTATGAATTTGTTTTTAAGATCTTGTGCTTGTATGTGAAATACATCTGCTGTGGAACTGTTCCGTTTGAGTCTAATAAACTGCCCTTTCGGTATGTTGTTGATCCACGCCGGGTTGTGAAGACTATTGGCATGTAAATAATTATTTGCTTGAACTGCCTTGAAAAATGTTTTGGTATGTAATGAATTATCCATGATATAAATAACTAAATCCAAAAATTCTATTGAAATATTGCTTGATGCAAAAGTACATTTTAAATTAAATTAATTATCATTCATATAATCCTGGAATAATTTCAACTGTTGTAACGAACCTGACCAAATAAAGAAAATGTCATACAGAGACTGAGTAATTACTATTTGACCCCTGACGAAGGAAGCCACGACTTCCGAAACGAGTAGGGTGGTCCCGTTCTACACTCTACAGCTACATCTTGTTTTTATCCCCGTTGAATATGGATCTGAACCAGTACAGCGTTTATAGCACGAGCGAATCTGCCGCCTCTATCTGCATAGCATTGCCGAGCTGAGTTCTGACGAATCTGCTGCCACGGATCTACAGCTGCGACTGCGCATGCGCAGGTTGCTCGGGAGATGAAGGTTGGAGCCACAGATCTACAGAGGTCTGTCCCCATGAGAGCAGGAGATCACCCCGCCCGGAAGCAGATGTCGACTTGCAGCGTGTGACCGCTTGGAGCTGACTGGCCATGATAAGAGGGGATACTCTTTAATTATCCACTGCCTGATACCTTCTTGCTTCTGGTAAGCAGGTATTCCAGCTACAGTAAGAGTGTATATGGAAACTATTAATTCTTAATCTACCTATCATTTGTGTTTATTAATGTGTTTTATTAAATGTCATTTTAGTAATATCAGTCACCTGTTTGTTCTCAGCATTTGTTGTCTGTATTGTGTTTGTGTATGTTTTTATCTATATGTTATAGTTAACATACAGGATTACGCTATGTTGTTTTTTCTATTGTCCTTCCATGTTTAACCATCTACATGTGGAGCGCTTAATTGGATCTGCCATAACCATCGAATCTGGTTGTATATATTCTTTATACATAGTTTGATATAAGTGCTGAGTGCCAGAGATATAAAACTCTTTCCAACTTCTGAGCTTATAGTAATGGCGACGGCGATGCGACCATGTGACGTTACACGTCGCTGTCTCTATTGTGATTGTTGCACTTCCTAACACTCCTCCTCCCTCTACTCTAGTACCTTCCCATCCTCCTTCAAACATGCAACAGTTATACCATTACTCAAAAACAACAAGGTTGACCCTACCTGTCTTTCTAACTATCGACCTGTCTCCCTCCTGCCTTTTGCCTCCAAACTCCTTGAACGTCTTGTATTCTCTCGCTTGCTCCGTTTTCTCAACACCTATTCTCTCCTAGACCCACTACAATCTAGCTTTCGCACTGCTCACTCCACGGAAACAGCCCTCACTGAAATAACGGATGACTTCAATGCTGTCAAAGATAGAGCTCATTACACTCTGCTCATATTACTCGACCTCTCTGCCGCATTTGACACCGTGGACCACCCTCTTCTCTTTCACATTCTCCATACTTGGTATTCATAACAAAGCTCTATCCTGGATCTCCTCTTACCTCTCCCATAGTACTTTCAGTGTCTCTTCTGCTAACACCTCTTCCTCCTCTATTGATCTCTCTGGGGTACCCAAGGCTCTGTCCTGGGACCTCTTCTCTTTTCTCTGTACACACTCTCTCTAGGGGACCTAATAACATCTCTTGGGTTTAAATATCACCTCTATGCTGACGACAAACAAATTTACTTTTCAACACCCGACCATACACCTGCTGTACAAACCAAAGTTTCTGAATGTCTCTCTGCTATATCATCCTGGATGGCCCTCCACCGCCTTAAACTCAACATGGCAAAAACAGGGCTCCTCATTCTTCCTCCCAAACCTGGCCCTATTCCCTCCTTCCACATTACTGTTGGAACTACGATCATTCACCCAGTAGCCCAAGCACGCTGCATAGGGGTCACACTCAATGCATCTCTCACATTCTCCTCTCACATTCAGAACGTTTCTAAAACCTGTTGCTTTTTCCTCCGCAATATCACTAAGATACGCCCGTTTCTCTGTTGCTCGACTGCTAAAACTCTGACTCAGGCCCTCATTCTCTCCCGTCTTGATTACTGTAACCTCCTACTGTCCGGCCTTCCTGCTTTTCACCTGTCTCCCCTACAATCTATCCTAAACGCTGCTGCCAGAATCACTCTACTCTTTCCTAAATCTGTCTCCGCATCTCCCCTCCTGAAATCCTGCTCCTGGCTTCCGATCAAATCCCGTATCACACACTCAATTCTCCTCCTCACTTTTAAAGCTTTACACTCTTCTACTCCTCCTTACATCTCAGCCCTAATTTCTCGTTATGCACCATCCCAACTCTTGCGTTCCTCTCAAGGATGTCTTCTTTCTACCCCCTTTGTATCTAAAGCCCTCTCCCGCTTAAACCTTTCTCACTTACTGCCCCGCACTTCTGGAATGCCCTTCCCCTCAATACCCGACTAGCACCCTCTCTACCCACCTTTAAGACCCACCTTAAGACACACTTGCTTAAAGAAGCATATGAATATCACTGTGGATTATACTGGACGAATGATACATATAGCTTGGCCCCCTTCAGACGCACTTACCAGAACTCCCTCCTACTGTCTCTGTACGTTCTCCCTACCTACCAATTAGACTGTAAGCTCCTCGGAGCAGGGACTCTTTTTCCTTAATGGTACTTTTATGTCTGTTGCACTTATTCCCACGACCTGTTTATATTATCTGTTATTTATTTTATTACCTCGTGTATTACTACTGTGAAGCGCTATGTACATTAATGGCGCTATATAAATAAAGACATACAATACAATACACTGAGGTGCAGGAGACCTTGGGAGGGCAAAGGGGGCATGGCATAGGCATGACTCATGATGTCACATGAGCAGTTAGCCCTCATTGGCTGAACCGCTCACGTGAAGCTGCCATCGCTGGCCAAGACAAAAATCCTTGGTTTCAGCGATTTTGGTTGCCATGTCGCTGCGCAGCGCCATCGCGGTCGTGCCCAGTATGGGCACCTGCGATGGACTTCAAATACATGTGACCATCGCCAGTACTATAAGCGCAGCCTTATAGAGGGCTAGATGTTCTGTTGCTTCTTAGGAGCATTCTGGAAGCTGTCCTCCTGCTTCCTGCCTTGAACTATCTCCCCTGCACCCTCCACCACCAACAGCATATTTATCATCATCATTATGATACTCCTCCTCAACAGTTTTGTGTTATGTAATACAGTTTGCTGTTGTTTTTGAGGCTAATAAGATCTTGCCTCTCTCCCCAGTGCCCTCACTACCAGTGACATTCAGTCTTCATGATGATGATAATGACAAATGATATGGCATTGGCTGCTGTTGCCCCAATAGTGTGATGGGCTTGTGTGTGTGTGTTTATTTTTTATTTTTATTTAGAAATACTTTAAACTAAATATAAAATAGGTATATACTGTACATTTTAGTTTTCAGTGTACTGGTGATAATAGGAACATTAGTGCTGCTAGTTGTGGACCAATACTTCGGACCAATACTGCCTGCTGCTCACAGAGTGATTGACTATTATCACCACGATCATCATCTTCCCTGCTGCTACCATCAATACCACTACTAGTACTATCAAAGTCGTTTCACATGCTTACTTGTGCCGTTTGTGCACCATACACCCTGCTCATCATCTTCAGCAGAAGCAGCAGCATCTACCTCCTCCATCTGTGGAGCATTACCTCCTTCAGCCATTCATTCTCCCTCCATCTCCTTAGAATCTTGATATAGAAGATTCAGCACCCAAATCTTGATGGTTTGCTGATGAATATGTTTTGGACACATCCAGAGTTTGAGGCATGTCCACATTATAAGACTCCTCATCCTCAGCAGAGTCCTCTTCCCTCTCACACACATTACCACATGTACTTAGTTTGGCATGGATGGTGAGTCTCTTTCTTAGCAGCTGTTAGTTGGACCAGGCTGCTAGCAACATGAATGTGTTTGTGGACAACCTGTTCCTCCCTGATCTGTGTCTCCTAAATCTGACCTGATAAGGATGTCTCTAAAACTTCTAGACTTATTTATTCCTGTTTTAGAAGACGGCTGGGTGTCAAGTACAACTGCTGAACGCTGATGCAGATGTTTCCTAGTAGCAGTTTGTATGACTCTTTTCTTTATAGTGCCACCCTTTCATTGTCTTTTCCTGCTGCCACCATGACCATGTCCATGATAACCATAGCTACTAACACAATGCCACCCTGCCAACCCCTCTCCTTTGCCCCCCAAAATAGACATATTTATATTTCAATGACTCCCTGAATAATCAGATCACCTTCTGTTGTGTACTGCACCGACACACTTTATTCGAGCAAATGCCCGGTTTGTACCTGGCAGATACCTGGAATCCGCCGCTGCTCACCTCTTGCATGCTGCGTTTGCCTTCCCAGCCACGGTTCATGCCTGGCTGACGGGCGGCTGATCTGTTAAATGATAACGAGAAGAATTTACAAGGCTGCAATGTTTCGTTTGTCCACCAGATGGCATAAACTCATGACTTAAGTAATGTGTGGGCTTTGCAAGTTGTTTCGTTTACAAAAAAAGTTACTTTATCCCAGTACAGTATGCTACAGTATTGTAACTTGTCCTTGAGACTGAAGGAAGAGTTGCAAAAAATGTATCAATTTAGGCTTTACATACAGTACAGTATTAAATAAAGACAAAGATCATTTTCACTTACACTATTCTACAGAGACATGAGTGTTCAAGTGGAGCCCACTTTCCAAAAACCTGACAGAAGTTATGCTTATTTGATATGGGCCGCTATTAATGCAACAGAGGATAAGATAACAACAGTTGTTCAAATTTATCAGTATTTTATCGAAAACTATGACTTTTACAGATTTTCGCCAACTCCTCATTTGTGGAAGCATGCAATAAGGAAAAGGTTATGTAGTGACCCCTGTTTTCACCGTATTGAGCCCCAATTTGTTGGAGGGTATTGGTGTGTGTCACAGGGTTTTTCCCGTATCTATGATAATGGAGGCGGCAAAAGGCGAAGGGTCGTGTTAAAACGAAATAAGAAGCAACAGTCCCTGCCAAGCAATGCGCCAGAACCAGAACCAGAACCAGCAGCAGCACCAGCTTATCATGATGCCCCCGCCGTCGGTGACAACTCTGAGATGGATTTCGCAGCCAGTTTTGATGAAGCTTGCATGTACCTAAGCGATTTCCCGCTGACTACAGGTGGGCTAGTCCCTCTGCAAACTATCGACGTGGGTGATGATGAAAGCTGGACTGGAAGTGGGCCGGCGCCGGCGCAAGCTGAATGGGAAATTTAGTAATACTGTACAGTATGGTGAGTACTGTATTTTTGCCGTATTATTTTGGTGGGGCTGGCTGGGTACTTCTTTAGGGGGCTGACCATTACTGTACATTAAAACTTTTCATTTTGTTTTTCCTCAGAAAAGAAAACGCCTAATGGGGGGATTTCGATGGATTATATTGTACTGTATGCTGATGTTTTCCGGCCATACAGTATACTGTGTAATAAACCCGAAAAAATTAAACTATGCATTTATTCTACAGTACATGTTCAGTAAATTACTGCACATACTGGGGGCGAGATGTGTTTGCAGCAGAGAGAGATTAAATAATATTGTACAGTGAGCAGGGGGTTCCCTGAGCCAGAAATTAATGCTCAGGGAACCCCCCCCCTCCTGCTCCTGATCAATATTATTAAAAATACGGAAAATGCTGCGTCATTACCATAGCGGATAGCCGCTAAGGCAATGAAGGGGTTAACCCACCGTGCCCGCTTTATTGTGTGTAGTGGGGATGGGTGAGGGGGGTATTTGGCCCTTGGTGTGAGTTTAGGACTTGCGGGAGGGGGGGGGGGTTGCGGGTGCACTTAACCCCTTCACGACCGTAGCAGTTAATACCGCTACGGTCATGAAGGGGTTAAGCCCTCCCGCTACCCCTCCCCCCCGCAAGCCCTCCCCAACCATCGTTGGGGCGAATACCCCATTCACCCACCCTCCCGCAACCCACAACAATAAAATACACACAGCAGCCGCCAAAAAATAAATAAATAAATGACAATAAATACATTTGAAATACATTTTTATTGATAGTGTAGATGTGCAGGGGGTCTCCGGAGCTGAACCGCATTGGTTTTAGGTCTGGGGACCCCGTGCCCCCCGAGATACAGGCCCCTTTAGGGGGTGCCGGTATCCCTCTGCGTTTAAAGGTCCCGATCACGTGATCGCGGCCTGTAAACCAAGCAGAGCAGAGGGATACCGGCACCCCCTAAAGGGGCCTGTATCTCGGGGGGCACGGGGGCCCCAGACCTGAAACCTGTGCGCTTCAGCTCCGGAGACCCCCTGCACATCTACACTATCAATTAAAATGTATTTCAAATGTATTTATTGTCATTTATTTATTTATTTATTTAGATTTATTTATTAATTGTGCTGCTGCTGCAAGTCGTAAACTCACACAAAGGGCCAAACACCCCCCTCACCCCCAATAAAAAAAATTCACAGCAGCCCCACAATTAATAAATAAATCTAAATAAATAAATAAATACATGAAGAGAAATAAATATATACTGCACAGTATATACTTTGTATATATATACACTGTATATATATATATATACACACATGATGAACCAATAGTACAAATACATGTACTGTAGAATGGTTATCAAAATCATACTGTCCTACAGATAACGCTTCTCTATACAGACAATAATAATAATCCATTTAATAATCCTAACTTATTTTACAATATAAAACATAACATTACAATCCACACAGTACATTGCATTTACATTGTATACTGTAAATGATGCATAGCATTAAATCTATGCACCATATACAGTACTGTACATTCTGCAAATGAATGTTAACAATATAATTGCAAGCTACTCTACCAGTAAACACAAACACTTCCAAACAAGTCAACTACAGTATTTTAACCAATCAAGTAAACCAAAATCAATATATACTGTAAGTACCAACCAGAAAAGACAATTTAAAACCAAACTAACCCTTACAAAACCAAGGATTACATCTATCTAATTGTAAAAAACCTTATACATTATACACAGCATTGTTTAAAGCCCCCTCCCCCCTAATGTTTCTGTTAAGCAGATTACACTGAAGGGAGAGAGATATAAAGGCCTAAAGCCCCTTCCCCCCGAATGTTTGTGTTAAACAGATTACAATGAAGGGAGAGAGATATAAAGGCCTAAAGCCTTACCTGCATTGTTAAACCCTCCCTGCATTGGTAAACCCTCCCTGCATTGATGTCGTGCAGTGTATGTAAATGTGGGGAGGGGGGGGGCCCAATGTGCATAATGTACTGTGAGGTCTAACCACCCTCACCCCCTACCCACATACTGTACCCTTACCCCCCCCCCCCCCCCCCATCCTGGCCATGGCCCCTCACGCACAGCAGCTCCACAATTAATAAATAAATCTAAATAAATACATGAAGAGAAATAAATATATACTTTATATATAAATGTGAGTTTATAAATAAAATAAAGAATATTATTTCTAGGGGCCCTAGAACAGAAGTTCCCACGCCAATTGCGCGCTCATTGCTCTTTTTTTTGCTCTTTTTTTACAATGTTGCTGGTCTTGCGGCTTTGCAGTCTGCAAGCAAAAAGCGCAAAGTGTATGAAGTCTGGGTGAGCGCTTTCCACATTTGATGCCTACGGCACCTTCCCATTTCTACACACTTCAATACCTGCACAGTTGGTAGCGCTTTCCATCCCAGCTACCATTCTGGATATTCACCTCTCACAGGCCATTCTTGCCCGAGTCTGTCCTATCAGACAGGGGCATTAACCTGTATCCACACCACCTGGACAATTTCTCTCTGTCAGAGACTTGTGCTATTTATTTTATATATTTTTGTGTAATTATTCATGCAATTTTATGCTCATTTCATATGTGGTTTTCAACATAAAGTGGCTGCTGGGCCTGATCCTAACTCATACAGTATACAGTAGCGCTTCCCTGTTTGTTTGTTTATTGCAAGCAAAAAGCAGTCTGTAGTACTGAGTGTGAGATAAATTACTGTATTTATCAGTGTTGATCAAAGAGAGTTGATCAGAAGGATTCCCCTTATAAAGTATACAGCACTCTATTGTCATTCTTACAGTACTGTATACTGTAGTAAAGGGTAGACAACACATGGTCTTGCAGTATACTGTATTACTAAAAATCTGTCAGGTTGACCAGAATCACTGCGGATATCAGAAAATAATACAATTTTATTAAAATTGTATTATTTTCCGATATCCGCAGTGATTCTGGTCAACCTGACAGATTTTTAGTAATACAGTATACTGCAAGACCATGTGTTGTCTACCCTTTACTACAGTATACTGTATGAATGACAATAGAGTGCTGTATACTTTATAAGGGGAATCCTTCTGATCAACTCTCTTTGATCAACACTGATAAATATCATATTTATACCCCTTTAGCACCTGTCGTTCCATCCTATGCACCCATTTACTGTACAATGGTGATTGCGGTCGTATTCACGTACTTTATGTGAGATAAATTAAGCAGTTCTTTTATTGCTGAAGTCGCCACAAAAACTTTTATTTACAAATACAGTACAATACAATGGTGAAACATTTCAAGTTAACAGCAATTCAAAACATCAACACACAATAATACATACTGTACTGTATGATTATTTATTTATAATACAGTATACAGCTCTGTACTGTATACAGTATGCAGTATACAGTATACTGTACTATATTTGGGCCTTGTCTTTGGGGGTTTATTCATGCAATTATTAGGGTGACCTGCCGTTGGAAATACTGACACAGTTCAATCCTACAGCTACACCACCCACCCCCTCCAGTACAATCCTACAGCTACACCACCCACCCCCTCCCTTAGAGTTTTTAATCCCTCCCTGGCCAAGCATCAATCGTCTGGCTAATCCAATCCATTGTTTTGTTAATCTGGCCCTGGGCTGGCTACGGTAACAAGATTCAGCAGGAGGCCAGCCAGAGTACTGTATCATCCCACCATCCACCTTCCTTAGAGGGAGGCCTGCCTGCTTTGGAAAAATCCCCTCTCGAATTTGAAATGTAAATCTGATGTGCATCCGTTTGCTTACAGTAACTGTTCTGTTCAGAACAGCCACTGCTTCTAAATTACTGAAAATATACAGGATAAATATACAGTAATGTGAAATAATCGTACAATATACAGTAATGTGAAATAATAGTACAGTAGTTCATTGAGAGAGGAGAGGTTTTGTGTACATCATTACTGCTGTTTATATACTGTACATTTGACTGCACAAGCAGATTTGACGAACACAAGGCCCCCCCTCCCCCTTGGGCACCCTTTTTCCTGGAACGACAAGAAAACAAAACTTTGTTCAGTTACTGTACTGTACTGTATGTGCGTACTGTATTATGGTAGAACTACTGTACAGTAGGTGGCTGGTGCAGCTTTCTCTGGAAAGAAAAAAATGGAGCAGTTAGTAGGCAGTTACTGTAGTACTGTCAAACTAGTCTACTGTACTGTATACTGGAACTACTGTATACTCTGACTATTGGGAAAGAAAAAATCTGTGCCATACTTACCTGTATCATACTGTACTTACTGTACAATACTACAGCACTGTACTACTTTCCTGATGCTTGCCCATTGCGCGCGATGACAATGGGCAACACAGTGGCAATATGGTCTATATATTTATTGCATCGTTCCACGGTGAGTACATCGTTCCAAAAACTCATTATGGCTGTATACAACTCGTCCTTCTTGGAGGGTTTCGCCACTTTATGGTCCTTTATGGTCCACTTTATGGACCTTTATGGTCCACTTTAAGGATGTGGTCCTTCAGCTGATGCCAGACCATTTCGATCGGATTGAAGTCTGGCGATCTGTGATTGGAAAGAAAGGACAATTAGTTTAAGAGATACAGTACACAGTAAAAACAGTGGGGAACATATAAATGGGACACGGTCTACTGCACTTACTCCGCTGGCGTCTTCACCCAGTTGATGCCGCGCTCAAGGATATGCGCCGTCGACGCGGTGTGCTTGGGATCATTGTCCTGGGAAAAGCGATGACCATTGGGAAAGTCTTGTGTGATGTATCGCACTATCACGGGCACAATGTTGTCTTGGAAGAAATCTTTATTCATGATTCCTATAGCAAGAAAAGAAAAGTGCTCAATAGTACAGTACAGTGCATACGGTAAGGCAACACTAGTCAAGTACAGTGCATTAGGCGGCATTATATTTGAGAAATTGTACCTTCAAAGACGACAATGCATCCCGGTCCACGCCTAGAGATGGCACCCCACACATGCAGCTTCACAGGGTGTTTTGGCCGTGGCTTCAAAGTTATGCGGCCTTTTTTGTGGAACGCAAATCTTGCAAATCTCTCCAGCGACACAGTAGACTCATCAGTGAAGATGCAATCCTGGAAAGTCTCACCGCTGTCGATCCATGCCTGGGCCTGGAGCACTCTTTTTTTTTTTTTTTTTTTTTTTTTTTTTGTGAAAATACAGCATATATACATTTTATTTCCAGTACTGTGACATGCATTATTCATATCTCTTATGTATAACAGCTGAGCGCAAACATTGTCATCAAAACATAGTTATAAGTATTGACATAATCTTAAATAATAAATAATCATAAAGTAAAGTTAGGTGGGGGGGGGGAGGGGAAGAGGGTGGGAGGGGGAGGGAGGACGGGATGCCGCGACTCTGCTCATCGCCTCCGAGACCGATGTCTAGTTTAATTTGTTGCTGCTGGGTGGGCTACTCCATCACCGGAGAACGCATCTAGCTACTATTAAAGCAAAACGGTGGAAATCTCCACCCCAGGGATGTCTGTCTGGGCCAGCCAAGGCGTCCAGACTTTTAGGAAATTTTCGCCAGTGTCATTGACTAAACTTGTCAATTTTTCCATCTGGCATATGAACCAAATTTTGTTCCGAATTTTGGGGATAACAGGAATTTCACTTTGTTTCCATAATGCTGCGATCTCGCACCGCACGGCTGTAGCAAAATGAGCTATTAGTTTAAGAGTTGCCTTTGAGAAGCCCTGTCGTGCTCTTCCCAAAAGGAAGAGCCCGGGGTCAAATGGGATGTCGAGGCCTAAAAGCCTCTGAAGCCAATTGATGATTTTTTTCCATAGTGGACTCAGCCGGGGGCAGGACCACAGCATATGTAACAGATCAGCGGGTTCTCCACACTGTCTAGGACAGAGCGGAGAACTACCGTGTACAAATTTGGATAGTCTAAGCGGGGTGAGGTACCACCTCATTAGGACCTTATATGCGTTCTCCTTTAATGTTGTGCAAATCGAGCTCTTAGCAGCTGTTGTTGCTATTTGTGTCCACTCGTCTAAATCTAGGGTCTCCCCTAAGTCTGTTTCCCATTTTAGCATGTAGCCTAGTTTGTGGGTGACTTTAATTCCAGAACCGATCACTTCTCTATACATCTGCGATGTGAGTCCCTTCGTATTAGTCTCATTCAGACAGAGCTTTTCGAAAGTTGTCAATGGTGGATATGGGGTTGAGTTGTTGTAAAAGGCTCTGATCTGGAGGTATCTATAGAATTCTGATTGTGGGATATTTTTCTCTTCTCTAATTTGTGCAAATGATATGAGTTTGTTGTCCACCACCAGATCTTGTAATCTCATAATATTATGCTGTTTCCAAATTTGAAAGTTAGCGCTAGGCATACCCGGAGCAAAGTGTGGGTTACCCCATAGGGTTGTCATCAGGGATTTTTTGGACGTAAGTCCGCATCGAAATTTGGTAACATCCCAGATTGCTAATGAGTTGGTCATTGAGGATAGCGGCTGAAGTATAGCGGATTTTCTTGCTATTTTTGGAGTCCATAATAGGTTGCTTAGTTCCAATGGGGAACAGGCTTTGCTTTCCAATGCGACCCATCGCTTCAAATCAGGGTTTGTTTGCCATTGGGAGAGTTGACATAGTTGGGCCGCTCGATAGTATGAAATTAAGCAAGGTACTGCTAAGCCCCCTTCTGTTGGGTGTTTCATTAGGATCTGACTATTTATTCTAGGTTTTTTGCCTCCCCAAATAAATGTAAAAATGGCGGATTGTAGATCTCTAATTTCCTTCAAATTTAACGGTACTGGGAGGGTTTGGAATAAGTATAAGATGCGTGGGAGAACATTCATTTTTATGCTATATATTTTTCCTATCCAAGAGATATTGAATTTCGCCCACCTTCTTATATCCTCCTTCAGTGCTTTAATTAATTTGGGATAGTTTGCTTTATAAATTGATTTATATTCACTTGTAATAAATACCCCTAAGTATTTAATTGCCTTAGGTTGCCAGCGAAAGTTGAAGTTTAAAGAGATCAGTTTTTCTTCTGGTTTTGGAATGGTAACGTTCAGGGCTTCTGACTTTGACTGGTTTATTTTAAATCCTGAAATTTTGTTGAACTTATCTAATAGGCTGAAGAGGTTAGGGAGGGAGGTGAGTGGTTTAGACAAGACCATTAGCACATCGTCAGCATAGAGGGCTATTTTGTGGGATTGATTATCTAATTTGAGACCGGAAATATCCGGATTCTCTCTCACATGTGCCGCTAACGGTTCCATGCACATGGCAAAGAGTAAGGGCGAGAGGGGGCAACCCTGTCTCGTGCCACTCTTGATCTTAAATATGTCCGAGGGGTAGCCTTGGTGCATCACTTTGGCTGTCGGACCAGAGTACAGCGCCATAATAGCTGATATTAATTTATTCTCGAAACCAAATGCTCCAAGTGTAGCTTTTAAGTATGCCCAGTCGATCCTATCAAAGGCCTTTTCTGCATCTAGACTTAACACCATAATTTTTACTTTTTGCGATTTGGCTACTTCTAGCAGATCAACGATTCGACGGATATTATCTCCCGCTTGTCTATCTTTAATGAATCCGACTTGATCTGGGTGTATTAGTCTAGGTAGGATCTGACTTAATCTATTGGCAATCAATTTAGCATAGATTTTAATGTCCGTGTTGATAAGCGAGATAGGTCTATAACTTTTACAATCTAATGGGTCTTTGCCAGATTTATGAATTACGGAGATTGACGCTTGGAGCATGTTTTCGGGGAAGGGTTGTCCTGCCAAAACCGCGTTGAACATTTTGAGCAGGTATGGGGCCAAAATTTTGCTGAATTTTTTATAATAGAGGCCCGAGAAGCCATCTGGACCCGGGGCCTTCGAGGTCTTAAGGTTGTCTATAACTAGATCTAGCTCTTCTATGGTAAAGTCGAGACTCAGTCGCCCTCTCTCCTCAACCGTCAGCTTTGGTAGTTTTGAACTCGAGAGAAATGACTCACGAGATCGTTCGGTATTTTGGTTATGTACTATTTTATCCCCATTATATAGTTTCTCATAGAATGACTTGAATTCTTCAACAATTACAGATGGATTGCCAGAGATAGAGCCCGAGGATCTTTTAATGGCTTGTATACTATAATTAGGGGGTCTGTCTCTCAGTTTGTTGGCGAGCATAGTATCTGGCTTATTTGCTTTATCGAAAAATTTCCTCTTTGACCAATTCAGGGACATATCAGCCTGGGATGTTAATAGAAGATTTATTTCTATTTTGGCATCTCTTATTGGTTTGAGTAGGTTGGGGTTATTGGATTGTTTATGTTTGTCTTCTAGGGTTTTCAATTTAGGATGTAGTAAATTTAACTTGTATTCACGTTCTCTCTTTTTTCTAGACGCTATACTAATAAGTGTGCCCCTGAGCGTGGCTTTATGAGCCTCCCATAGGGATAGATAGGAGTCTACTGAACCATCGTTCAGTTGGAAAAATTGCTCTATTTCGTTGGCCACTAATTGAGCGGTGAAAGGGTTCTTTAATAGGGCTTCATTAAGTTTCCAGTTTGCTCTAGGTCTGTCCAGAATTAGCTGGGTGCACCGTAGCTCTATAGGCGCATGATCTGACCATGAAATATCATGGATCCCTGTATGGGAGATCTGCGGGACCAGTCTGCTAGAGATAAAGAAGTAATCGATTCTGCTATAAGTTGAATGCGGGTGGGAGAAGAAGGTATAATCCCTGTCGTGGGGGTGTTGTTCCCGCCATATGTCTAGCAGTTGGTTTTTTGCTAGACCCCTACGTAGGGCCTTTGGGATAGCCTTTGGGTAACGCTGAGTTTGATGTGACCTATCGAGCTTGGGATTTAGAGCTAGGTTAAAGTCTCCTGCTACAATTATGGGACCCTTGGCAGTTGTATGTAGTTTGTTGAAAAAGGTCGTGAAGAATTGTGGCTCTTGGATATTGGGGGCATACAGTGTTGCCAATGTTAGTGGTTGATTATTTAGGGTGCCTATTAGGATTAGGTATCTGCCTTCCTTATCTTTGAGGGTTTTCTCTAGATGGAAAGGGCATTTATTGTGAAAGATGATGGCTACTCCTCGTTTTTTTGTAGTAGACGAGGAGGTATAGAATTGTCGGAAGTGTTTGTCCAGGTATTTTGGAGTGTTCTTAGAGCTAAAGTGTGTTTCCTGGATTAGGATAATGTCCGCCTGCTTTCTTTGATAGTCAGTACAAGCTACCTTTCTCTTGCTTGGGCTATTGAGGCCTTTTACATTGTGAGATAATATAGTCAGCCCCATGGTAAGATGTATTGGAGGGCTAGTGTAAGTGGGATCTGTGTGTTATACAGAGTGGTGGGGTGTGGTACCTGTACATCCAGTGTCTTTGGAGCGATTGTGTTGCAGAGGCGGTCATTGATTTCGGACAGATGTCGCGGCATTCCGGTGGGGAGCGGAGGGGGAGGAAAGGAGACAAAAAACATTAGTAACATAAACAACAGTGGAGAACCAATAAGGGTCAAAGACTCTTGTGGATCTCTTGCCTTTGGGAGGGCAAATTGCCAGCAATTATCTGCACAGCCTGTGCAGTTGCCCCTGGAGTTTGGGGCATGCTCCTCCCAGAGGACTTTGTGGCTTGTCCTATAATAAGCTAGGACATGCCATGTCGGCTTCATGACGATAGCCAGGGAAGGGAGAAGACTCCCCCTCGACTTTTGTGGATGAAAATACAACTAGCGTGAACTTTGCATAACAACAATTTTTTTTTTTTTTTTTTTTTCCCCCATTATTTTTATTTTATTTTTTATATGGGGATAAGGTAACACAGAGACCAGCCAGGCGGACGCTATGGTGGATGTCTGCATTAAGGGGACAGCTACCTGTCAGGAGAGTAGTTCCTCATAGGGAGGGATTTATACTAGGGGGGTCTCAGCTGTGGGATCAGTGCTCTTACGATGCTAAGAAGGGCATTGATAATGTGGAGATCACTAGTTAGCACCTCTAGCTCACAGTCCCTCCCTTGCTTGTCTTCCCCAGGTATCGCACAATATATATATAATACAGGCGGCAGGGGGGGGGAGGGGGCGAACCATGACTCTCTTTCTATATAGTGGCGGTCATGCCCCGTGTCCCGTCGCCCCCACCCCACCCAACCCCCTCCGATAAACACTGACCCACCCCCCCATCACATTGGGTTTTCTGTGCCACTATGCCCATGGGTGTGCACATTCCCCCCAGGACTAACGGGAAGTCCTTTGTGATGACGCCTCCATGACGCCGCAGGATCAGCTGTCCACACCGAGGGGTGAGTTGGGCATGGATATGGGGGGAGAAGCGGCCGCCAGATGCGTCAACCGCATATATCGGGATTCTTTAGTGTGCCCCCTGTAGGGAGTGGGGGGCGCCCCCGTCATCTGTGTCTCCCTCTTCTGCAGTGCTGCATGGACCCTTCAAGATGGCTGCTGGCCGCCTCCGAGTGCAGAGCGCTTCCGCGGGGGTAGCAAGATGGCCGCCGTCTCAAACCAAACTTTTGAAGGTCCCAACTTTATGGACAACGTGGATGGACAAACGAGCAGTCCAGTGGTCGTGCCGCTTTAAGGCTCAACTGGTTGTTGCCGGACCTCAGTTAAGGGCCATATCCCGTGACTTGCTGCGTTGGCGAGTCACTCGGTTCCAGCCCGGCTCCGGGGAGGCTGTTTCTGCGACTTGCAGGTGCGTAATTTGTTCCTTGAGGCCCAGCTTCACTAGAAAGCGGTCTTGGTCTTCAGGGGAGCGTAGTATGTGTGCGGCTCCATTCTTTAGGACCTGGAGACCGAAGGGGAATACCCACCGGTACCTGATCCCCTTGTCTCGGAGGAGTCTGGTGACCGGGCCAATGGCTTTGCGCTTAAGCAGGGTAGTCGGTGAGAGGTCCTGGAAAATCAGGAGTTTGATCCCCTCAAACTCCACGGATCCCTTTGCGCGTGCGATTTGGCAGACTGCTTCTTTAATTCTAAAAAAGTGTAGCCTTGCGATGATGTCTCTCGGGGGATCGTTTGGCTGGGGCTTGGACCTGAGGGCCCTGTGACATCTGTCAAGATGGAGATCCGCTTCAGGCCTGTCAGGGAACAGGCTTGTCAGCCATTTTGTGAGGAACTCCTCCGGATCAGCGATCTCCTCAGGGACTCCTCTCACCCTGATGTTGTTGCGCCGATCGCGGTTTTCGGCATCTTCTTGTTTAAGCGCAAGTTCATTTATTTGTGCCTGCAAGTTTGTGGTCACTTTTTCAGTTTTGCGGACCGCTTTGATCGTTGAATCTAGCCGCGTCTCTACTTCGTCGGTTCTGGCGCCAATTCCGGCAATGTCTCTGCGAAGATCAGAGAGTTCAGAGTGTAAGTGAGATTTTAGTTCATCACAGAACTCTCTCATGATCCTGCGTGTCATAGCTTCCGTGGACCGGAGTTCTGATTGTTCCATAGGCGGATCATCCTCAGAATCAGAAGTGACATGCGGTGGTGAGGGTCCCATTCTGTGGGTGCGGGCCGGATCAGTTTTATTAAAGTAGGTAGTGAGAACTGCCTTGGTTTTGCCCGATTTTGTTTTGGCTTGCATCTCTGTATGCTCCTATCGTGATTTAATCCCGTTTTGTGGCGTTCACGCTAGTTTTAGTGCACTTTAAATGCTTCTAGTCTGGCGAGGGGGAAGGAGCTCTTCACTCACGCATCCATTCCCTTAGCCTTCGCGCATGCGCCTTCATTTCTTTATTTTTTAATCGTAGGTAGCCAAGCATTGGGGAGCTCCAACGTCAGGGGAGGTTTTTCTGCACAGTGGCTGTATATATATATATTTTTTTCCTTTTTTTTTTTTTTTATTGTGAAGATTAGGGCTGGGGAGAGAGTGTGTTGGAATACAACTCAGAGCCCTGTTTTTCAGCTTTTCTGTGGTGCATATGCTTGTGTGTTACTCAGGCTGGTTAGTTTTTGTGTTTTGGTGTTTTTTATTTATTTATGTGCCTGGGGGGAGATATACCTTTAAATCCAACCTGCGGCGGCCATCTTGGATTTCGCCGACACGCAGGCTGGAACGCAGAGATCCAGGCAGCTCCGATCCTGCTGTAGCAGCTGTTCTCAGCCCCCCTCCGCACCACAACAGTGCAGGCAGATCGATGGCAGCACAGGGAGGCCGGGGGGAATAGCAGGAAGGCGCGCTGGTCAGATTTTCTGCCGGCCGGGAGAGGTAAGGGCTGCGTGCAGCTACAGAGCCATGGCGGCCATGTTAATTAGCCTCCAGTCGCACCCGAGCCCTCCGCCACCCCCGCAGACCCCACAGGTAGTCTCAGTCCCCAGTAGGGACGGCAGGAGGTGTGTGGGGGGGGGGGAGCGCAGGACCACGGAGCAGGAAGGCGCGCTCTGACGGACCGCTGGCCGGGGGAAGGTATGACCGGTACTCAGCTCTCTTTCCCTCACAGAGCAATGGCAGCCATTTTGGGTGCCATGTCCCGCTGATAGTCTGCTGGCTACTCCCTCACTTCTTCCTCCAGAGCGCGCAGGGGGAGATATGCTCAGGCGGGGGACAGGCTGCAGCACTCGTGAGGAAGGGCGATCAGGCCCCGGGGGACTGAGGCTCAGGTGTGGGTACAGCTCGCAGCACCCGTGAGCCCCCTAGGTGGAATGGCGCCGAGTGACAGGGGTGTGTAGCGCTCGGGAATAGGGAGACAGGCTTGGCAGTTGACAGCTCTGCTACAGCCGAGACCCGTGGGAGGAGGGGTGTCCAGGAAGAGAGATTTTCCTAATTTGGGTTGGCAGGAGCGGGAGGCAGACCAGGTTCCAATTTAATTGTTTAAAGGGGGGTTGGGGGGACAGATCTGCGAGTCAGCTCGCCTGTGTATTCTCCAGGGTCTCAAGAGGAGAGGGCAGAATCCAACTCACGTTTTTTCAGCTCTGTTCTTATACTTTTCTGTTCTGTGATAAAGTCAAATATGTTGTATTTTGCATCTGTGTGTGAGTGCCTGATTTTATGGTTTTATTGAGTGCCTGTTTATCCGTTTGATACTGCAGGGCCTCGTGTCTCTTCGGCCTACAGTAGGTTTACATGCAGCCACACCATCTAGGCCCCATAAGTGGGTAATTTCCCCAAATATAGTCCGATTTGATCAAGTCTCAGTTTGTGGTGATCCCCAGCTCTACTACACTCTAAATCTGTGTCTTTTTTGGTAATTAGAGCGACGATGCCCTGTGATGGATAAAGCTTGTGGTTTTGCTATCCAGGAGCTTAAGCACTACACGTCCATCTTGCCTGAGCTCCAAGCCACGCCCCCATGGAGCACTCTTTTGATTTTGTTTGCGTCCCGTATCATGGGGTACGCTCTGTAATGACAATGAATAAAAAATGTTAGCGTCACAGCGCAGTACAGTTTGCAAAACAACACTTTTACTTTACAGTACAGTTCCTCCTGTACTGTCCACTACTAACCTCACACGTCCATATTTCCATCCAATTCTGCGTCTCATCTTCTTTATGCTGCTCTCGGATACAGTCAGATTGTGGTTTTCCTGAAGAGTGTTTTTAACCCTTAATGCGCTCCTCTCATCATTCTCCTCACTTATTCTGTCCACCAGAAGAGTAGTCTCCCTACAATGCAAAGAAATTATATTGTGTTATTAATATGCAGCAATATAAAATGTATACTGTATACTGTACATGTAATGTTGTAATATACAGTAAATATAAATATACAAAAAATGTATACTGCTGTACTATAAATATAAATAGACAAAATATACAGTATACAGTACTGTTGTAATATAAATATACTATATAAATATACTGTTGTTATATCATAATAAATACACATCATATACTGTATATTCCGTTGTAAGATGAATTGCAATATACCAAAAGTGTATACTGCTGCACAAAAAATATAAATTGACCACACATACAGTACACTACAGTATATACTGTTGTAATATAATAAATATACTATATAAATACGGTATACTGTTGTTATATCATAATAAATACACATCATACACTGTATATTCCGTTGTAAGATGAATTGCAATATACCAAAAGTGTATACTGCTGCACAAAAAATATAAATTGACCACACATACAGTACACTACAGTATATACAGTTGTAATATAATAAATATACTATATAAATACGGTATGCTGTTGTTATATCATAATAAATACACATCATATACTGTATATTCCGTTGTAAGATGAATTGCAATATACCAAAAGTGTATACTGCTGCACAAAAAATATAAATTGACCACACATACAGTACACTACAGTATATACTGTTGTAATATAATAAATATACTATATAAATACGGTATACTGTTGTTATATCATAATAAATACACATCATATACTGTATATTCCGTTGTAAGATGAATTGCAATATACCAAAAGTGTATACTGCTGCACAAAAAATATAAATTGACCACACATACAGTACACTACAGTATATACTGTTGTAATATAATAAATATACTATATAAATACGGTATACTGTTGTTATATCATAATAAATACACATCATATACTGTATATTCCGTTGTAAGATGAATTGCAATATACAGTACCAAAAGTGTATACTGCTGCACAAAAAATATAAATTGACCACACATACAGTACACTACAGTATATACTGTTGTAATATAATAAATATACTATATAAATACGGTATACTGTAGATGTACACTACAGTTTTCTATATTTTTTTTGGTTAAGTTTTATAAATACAGTATACTTACGCATTTGTTATCTTTGGTGCCTTTTTGCGGTCTCTGTTTTTTCCTTGTGCATGATAGCACACGGTGCTTGATGGCACAACGAGGCCAGAAGCAGTTAACCAGCGCTGGATATCTGCAATTCGTTTTCCGCTCATGTACATCTCCTTCATTCTCATGCTGAGATCCTTTGAAATCTTCTTAACAGGCATTGCTGCGAGTACTGTAGAAAGAAATACAAACACAAGAATGTGTATTCGATGTTTAGTCGATGTGTATTCAATGTGCAGTGAATCCACAAAATGGATGGTGTATTTATATGTTAATGACTCACATAACAGACCACCCACTTTCAACACCTGTACCTGGCCACCATGCATAAAAGGTTGTACACGTTGCATAGCCCACCACTTGCTGATCTTTATCTGAGCCATTGTCCAGATACTGCATTGTGCCTCCCGCTTACATGGAGCAGCCCCGGTTCTATGGATGAAAGAATCATCTCACCTCTGCTGTGCCTGCCACACTGAAAAAGAGAAAGGCAGTTACCGTTTCCAAGCCAAAGGCAAAGCGACAGGCTAAGGCCAACAAAGAAAACCTTCTGCTGACCCCAAAGGCTAAGGCTTTTAAAACACGTCAGCCTTATTATGTGAAGAAGAAATACGGTACTGTGCTCGGTACGCAAGACGAATGGCAGCCAACTCACCGAATCCCATAAGCTTCGACGACTCTGCTGTAGCTGTCCCGGAAATCTTCAGCCCGGCTTCTCCACCCCCATCTTCTCCGGTTCCATCTGAAGATGCTGCTGCCTCTGAAATTAACGGGTCACTGTCTCCTTTGCTCTTGGACGACTCTGCTTCTCTCCCGGAAATCCAGCGGTCACCTTCTCCATCCCTCTTCCACCACGCTGCAGCTTCTCCTGTACCAGGCATCCCCACGTCACCTCTTCCACTCTCCATCGATGCCGCTTCTCTCCAGGGAACCCCCATCTCATCCTCCGTTGCACCCATCCCCCCAGATCTCCAGATGCCATGCACAAGCAGCTCGTTAGACCGGATCCTGAATGGGCTAAGTGTGGATCTCCCCGGGAATTCTAGTGTGCTGGCAAAGCTAGATCTGCTTCTGGAGTCGGTGCTACATATGGAGCAACGGATGCTACAAATGGAGCAGCGGCTGGATCAACGGATGCTACATATGGAGCAACGTATGGATCAACGGATGGACAAGATAGAGGCAGACATAGCGGGCATACATTATTTGCTCGGTGTTAATGCCCCTGTTTCCCCGACGCTGGAGCAGGGGGGTGACATGGATGTGATGCATGGTACCTTCGACCCCCTTCCATCACCAAGCACACCCCCTCCACCAGAAGATACAGTGTACTATGCTATTGAGGAGGACATGACAACCCCGTCAAGACCACGCCAGGAGACAACCCGGCGACCACTACCGGAGGAAAGCTTCCTCCCAGACACCCTACCATTGCCCATCGCCTCAAGTACACCCGCTCCCAAAAGACCTCCTACACCCGCTCGCATAGAAACAGTGCCCGACATCTCCCTGTGCGATCTGCCACCGGCGCTGAGGGAGAAGTATAGGGTGAGGAGTGCTGGTATACCACACAAGTATGCCTTGATCATATTTAAACACCATGTTCCCTACACATTGTACTGCGAGTGGGTGTTCAAAGTGAACTATGATGGGAATCGCCAAAAAAAGGCCCTTCCTGCCAATTTAAGGAAAAAGATTGTGGAAGAAATGCAGCGCTATTACCCTGTTACAGATCCTGTAATGAGAGGCGTTAGAGACTGCATTAATGGCGTTCAGCTCCGGAGACCCCCTGCACATCTACACTGTGAATAAAACACACACATCATTAAAGAATCATTCTTTAGCTTAGCGGCAATGCGCTATGGTAAAGAAGCAGCATTTCTGTCTTTTTAATAATATTGTACAGTGAGCAGGGGGTTCCCTGATACAGAAATCTAATCTCAGGGGACCCCCTGCTCCTGCACAATATTATTAAAAGTTCAGAAATGAGGCTTCATTAGCATAGCGTATAGCCGCTAAGGTAATGAAGGGGTTAAGGCATAATAACCAATAAATACATTCAATACACTACCCACTACCAATGGCAACCTCCGCTGCTGTACAGTAAAACAGAGAAAAAAATTAACACTTTTAAAGTAATGTCCCCTAACCCCTTAATCACCATAGCGGTTATTAACCGCTACAGTCATGAAGGGGTTAACCCACCCTCACCCACCACTCGGGACGCCTACTGTACATACCCTCCCACTCTAACCCCCCACCCCGAGAGGCCTAACCACCCTCAACCCTCACCCACTAACTACCCACAAGGGAGGCCTACCCACATACCGTTGGGGAACATTCCCCCCCCCACCCCCCACCCCCAGTCCCCGCAATCAAAACAATGCACAGCCCCACAATAAACAGCATTCTATTTATTAAATACATTACCCACCCCCTGTGCCCCCCCCCCATAAATACAAGATTTATTCTTTTACATTCAGGGTCCATAACGCAGCCCCACGCAAGTCCCCGGTGGGCTGGCAGGGCACCTGGACAGACCTACAGTTTACCAGCAGCATTCCACAGGTTCTGGAGGCCTGCTGGTGGATCCTGCCAGCACCATGGCGCCCAGGTGGTCTCCTTGTGTCACCGTGAGCCACAATTGTGTCCCCACGGTAGGCCCAAGGATGTCTGGGAGCCCCGGGTCAAACCCACAGGTGTCTGCGGGGCCTCGGGTGGTTCCCATGGGGGTCTGGGGAACTCACGGGTGCTCACTACGGGTCCGCGGTGCCCCCACAGAAGTGGGACCACACATCATCATCCCCGCACCTACGGGTCGGAGGTGCCCCCACAGAAGTGGGACCACACATCGTCATGCCCGCAGACTACGGGTCCGCGGTGCCCCCACAGAAGTGGGACCACACATCATCATCCCCGCATGTGTCACCTGTGGAACCACCAGCCTGATACCCTTTAGGATACCCGAGGATTCCCCGCGGGTGGTCTCCATAGGCCCCACGCAAAACCACGGAAGTAACCCTGAATGTAAAAAAAATAAACCTGGCCTATACATTCAATACATACACCCTCCCCCCCAACACCTACAGTACAATAATGTGCAAAATAACTATTATCCAGATATGGATAATAGATTAATTGCCCATTATTAAAAACATTAACTAGCATATACAAATAAATAAAGTACTACTGACCTCATCAATACGAAGTGTCCGATGCCAGCGCCTTCCTTCTCTTGCCCACACAAAACATAGCAAAAACCAAGCCAATACATTGCAATTACATTCAGATATCAATTAACCCCTTAAACACCTTATCGGATAATAACCGCAAAGGTAATTAAGGGGTTAAGCCACACAGGCACGATACCCACCCTTCACCCATGAATTTGTACTGTGGCTTCATCATGCAACTATATATATATATAATGTATATATATATACAGAGAGACAGAGAGAAAGAGAGAGAGATATATATACAGAATATATATACATATATATATATATATATATATATATATATATATATATATATATATATATATATATATATATATATATATATATACCCACACGTTATATACACACCCATGATAAACCAATATACAGTACAAATAAATGTAGAAGGGTTATCAAAAGCATACTGCCCTACAACCAAACACGTCTCCATACAGACACTACATTAAAATCAATTTCCTTTAAAAATCCTAACTGATCTCACAATCTACTGTACTGTATATGATCACAAACCAATGAAAAAAGTCACATTCCAAAATGCATAAAATCTATGCACCATACTGTATACATTCTGCAAATTAATCAACGTAAACAAAAATCAATTAGCAATCATTATTTAGATCCCTAAACATTTCACACTCAATCATGAACAATGAAACCATTAACAGATTCACGCCTAGAGCAGAACAATTAAGCCTTTGAAAAAATATAAGTACCGACAAAAATACAACCTTTACAGTACAACCAAGGCTATCTATCCCTGACCTTCCTCAAACACACAATACAATACCAAGGAATAATACATCTATCTAATTTTAAAATACTTTAAACTCACAAAATAATTAAAAACACATCTAATCCAGCTTTTAAAACATCATCATTTCTTACCCTGAATGTATACTGTACAGTATATCTCTCTAGACATATATATTGTACATACATACATACAGTGGCAAGAAATGATATACCACAAAAAAAAAAAAATACACATGTTAAAAAACCTTTTGAAATAATTAACAAGTTAAATAAAATACAATTCTTTACTGTAGTTCACTTACCATTACTTGCCCCCACCGACTCCCGTTGCCCAGCTTACTCACGAACCAATCCACGATCAGGAACCCATAAAATAATAAACCATTCAAAATAATAAACATTAAACTAAAAATCCAAATCAATCCACGGGTCTTCTACTTGTAATAGTGTACATCTTCATCTGTATTCTTCTTTCTTCTATCTCCTTCCGGGCGGGGCAGGGCGTGGTCTTCTTTCCATCATCGGCCACGCCCTTGTCTTTTTTCTTCTCCGGAGGTCCTTCCTCCGCGGCGTCTGGCTGCAAAATGAGACGACATAGGCTTTTAAAGGCCTATGACGTCACATTTTGCGTCATGGTTCCCACGGTCCTGATTGGACCGTGAAAACCATGTGTTTTGGCCGATAAAAAAAAAATGATGACGTCACTTAAAGGGAATGAAAGCACAGCCAATCAGAATGGCTTTGCTTCAATTGCCTTTAAGTTGACGTCATGAAAAGGCACATGGCCGTGCACACATGGTACTAGAGCCAATCAGAGCGTGGGAACTTTATCCCTACTCTGATTGGCTCTGGTATACCATGTGTCAGGGGCTTGGGGGAGAAAGGATGTGACGTCAATAAGGATAAAGTTCCCACGCTCTGATTGGCTACCGTACCACGTGACAGGTTTTCATTGACGTCACATCCTTTCTCCCCCAAGCCCCTGACACATGGTATACCAGAGCCAATCAGAGTAGGGATAAAGTTCCCACGCTCTGATTGGCTCTAGTACCATGTGTGCACGGCCATGTGCCTTTTCATGACGTCAACTTAAAGGCAATTGAAGCAAAGCCATTCTGATTGGCTGTGCTTTCATTCCCTTTAAGTGACGTCATCATTTTTTTTTTATCGGCCAAAACACATGGTTTTCACGGTCCAATCAGGACCGTGGGAACCATGACGCAAAATGTGACGTCATAGGCCTTTAAAAGCCTATGTCGTCTCATTTTGCAGCCAGACGCCGCGGAGGAAGGACCTCCGGAGAAGAAAAAAGACAAGGGCGTGGCCGATGATGGAAAGAAGACCACGCCCTGCCCCGCCCGGAAGGAGATAGAAGAAAGAAGAATACAGATGAAGATGTACACTATTACAAGTAGAAGACCCGTGGATTGATTTGGATTTTTAGTTTAATGTTTATTATTTTGAATGGTTTATTATTTTATGGGTTCCTGATCGTGGATTGGTTCGTGAGTAAGCTGGGCAACGGGAGTCGGTGGGGGCAAGTAATGGTAAGTGAACTACAGTAAAGAATTGTATTTTATTTAACTTGTTAATTATTTCAAAAGGTTTTTTAACATGTGTATTTTTTTTTTTTTGTGGTATATCATTTCTTGCCACTGTATGTATGTATGTACAATATATATGTCTAGAGAGATATACTGTACAGTATACATTCAGGGTAAGAAATGATGATGTTTTAAAAGCTGGATTAGATGTGTTTTTAATTCTTTTGTGAGTTTAAAGTATTTTAAAATTAGATAGATGTATTATTCCTTGGTATTGTATTGTGTGTTTGAGGAAGGTCAGGGATAGATAGCCTTGGTTGTACTGTAAAGGTTGTATTTTTGTCGGTACTTATATTTTATCAAAGGCTTAATTGTTCTGCTCTAGGCGTGAATCTGTTAATGGTTTCATTGTTCATGATTGAGTGTGAAATGTTTAGGGATCTAAATAATGATTGCTAATTGATTTTTGTTTACGTTGATTAATTTGCAGAATGTATACAGTATGGTGCATAGATTTTATGCATTTTGGAATGTGACTTTTTTCATTGGTTTGTGATCATATACAGTACTGTAGATTGTGAGATCAGTTAGGATTTTAAAAGGAAATTGATTTTAATGTAGTGTCTGTATGGAGACGTGTTTGGTTGTAGGGCAGTATGCTTTTGATAACCCTTCTACATTTATTTGTACTGTATATTGGTTTATCATGGGTGTGTATATAACGTGTGTGTGTATATATATATATATATATATATATATATATATATATATATATATATATATATATATATGTATATATATTCTGTATATATATCTCTCTCTCTTTCTCTCTGTCTCTCTGTATATATATATACATTATATATATATATAGTTGCATGATGAAGCCACAGTACAAATTCATGGGTGAAGGGTGGGTATCGTGCCTGTGTGGCTTAACCCCTTAATTACCTTTGCGGTTATTATCCGATAAGGTGTTTAAGGGGTTAATTGATATCTGAATGTACTGTACTTGCAATGTATTGGCTTGGTTTTGGCTATGTTTTGTGTGGGCAAGAGAAGGAAGGCGCTGGCATCGGACACTTCGTATTGATGAGGTCAGTAGTACTTTATTTATTTGTATATGCTAGTTAATGTTTTTAATAATGGGCAATTAATCTATTATCCATATCTGGATAATAGTTATTTTGCACATTATTGTACTGTAGGTGTTGGGGGGGAGGGTGTATGTATTGAATGCATAGGCCAGGTTTATTTTTTTTACATTCAGGGTTTGATTCCGTGGTTTTGCGTGGGGCCTATGGAGACCACCTCCAGGTATTCTCGGGTATCCTAAAGGGTATCAGGCTGGTGGTTCCACGGGTGACACATGCGGGGATGATGATGTGTGGTCCCACTTCTGTGGGGGCACCGCGGACCCGTAGTCTGCGGGCATGACGATGTGTGGTCCCACTTCTGTGGGGGCACCTCCGACCCGTAGGTGCGGGGATGATGATGTGTGGTCCCACTTCTGTGGGGGCACCGCGGACCCGTAGTGAGCACCCGTGAGTTCCCCAGACCCCCATGGGAACCACCCGAGGCCCCGCAGACACCTGTGGGTTTGACCCGGGGCTCCCAGACATCCTTGGGCCTACCGTGGGGACACAATTGTGGCTCACGGTGACACAAGGAGACCACCTGGGCGCCATGGTGCTGGCAGGATCCACCAGCAGGCCTCCAGAACCTGTGGAATGCTGCTGGTAAACTGTAGGTCTGTCCAGGTGCCCTGCCAGCCCACCGGGGACTAGCGTGGGGCTGCGTTATGGACCCTGAATGTAAAAGAATAAATCTTGTATTTATGGGGGGGGGGGCACAGGGGGTGGGTAATGTATTTAATAAATAGAATGCTGTTTATTGTGGGGCTGTGCATTGTTTTGATTGCGGAGACTGGGGGTGGGGGGTGGGGGGTGGAATGTTCCCCAACGGTATGTGGGTAGGCCTCCCTTGTGGGTACTGACTGGGTGGTTAGGCCTCACGGGTGGGGGGGGGGTTAGTGTGGGAGGGTATGTAGGCATCCCGAGAGGTGGGTGGGTGAGGGTGGGTTAACCCCTTCATGACTGTAGCGGTTAATAACCGCTATGGTGATTAAGGGGTTAGGGGACATTACTTTGTATGTTTTAATTTTTGTGTCTGTTTTGCAGAAGCGGAGGGGCCATGGCCAGGATGGGGGGGGGGGGGTTAACGGTATGTGGGTAGGGGGTGAGGGTGGTTAGCAATGCAGGGAGGGAGATTTACTGGTAACAGAAACATCTCTCTCCCTTCAATGTAATCTGTTTAAAGCCCCCTCCCCCCTAATGTGTGTTTCTGTAAAATCTCTCTCCCTTCAATGTACAGGTACTGTAATCTGTTTAACAGAAACATTAGGGGGGAAGGGGCTTTAGGCCTTTATCTTTCTCTCCCTTCATTGTAATCTGTTTAACACAAACATTCGGGGGGAAGGGGCTTTAGGCCTTTATATCTCTCTCCCTTCAGTGTAATCTGCTTAACAGAAACATTAGGGGGGAGGGGGCTTTAAACAATGCTGTGTATAATGTATAAGGTTTTTTACAATTAGATAGATGTAATCCTTGGTTTTGTAAGGGTTAGTTTGGTTTTAAATTGTCTTTTCTGGTTGGTACTACAGTATATATTGATTTTGGTTTACTTGATTGGTTAAAATACTGTAGTTGACTTGTTTGGAAGTGTTTGTGTTTACTGGTAGAGTAGCTTGCAATTATATTGTTAACATTCATTTGCAGAATGTACAGTACTGTATATGGTGAATAGATTTAATGCTATGCATCATTTACAGTATACAATGTAAATGCAATGTACTGTGTGGATTGTAATGTTATGTTTTATATTGTAAAATAAGTTAGGATTATTAAATGGATTATTATTATTGTCTGTATAGAGAAGCGTTCTCTGTAGGACAGTATGATTTTGATAACCATTCTACAGTACATGTATTTGTACTATTGGTTCATCATGTGTGTATATATATATATATATATATATATATATATATATATATATATATACTGTTATATGTATATATGTATATATATATATATATATATATATATATATATATATATATATATATACTGTATATATATATATATATATATATATATATATATATATATATATATATATATATATATATATATATATACACAGTGTATATATGTATACTGTATATATATATATATATATATATATATATATATATATATATATATACAGTGTATATATATATACAAAGTATATACTGTGCAGTATATATTTATTTCTCTTCATGTATTTATTTATTTATTTAGATTTATTAATTAATTGTGGGGCTGCTGTGCGTGAATTTTTTTTATTGGGGGTGAGGGGGGTGTTTGGCCCTTGGTGTGAGTTTACGACTTGCAGCAGCAGCATAATTAATAAATAAATCTAAATAAATAAATAAATGACAATAAATACATTTGAAATACATTTTAATTGATAGTGTAGATGTGCAGGGGGTCTCCGGAGCTGAAGCGCACAGGTTTCAGGTCTGGGGCCCCCGTGCCCCCCGAGATACAGGCCCCTTTAGGGGGTGCCGGTATCCCTCTGCTCTGCTTGGTTTACAGGCCGCGATCACGTGTGCGGGGCCTTTAACGCAGAGCACTCAGCACTCAGAAACACAGGCCAGGCAGATTTAACACACACACACAATAGGGGGAGGTTTTTTTTACATAGCTTGCAGGGAAGCTTAACGCACACACACAATAGGGGGATAGGGGGAGGGGGTTTTACATAGATTAGAGAGAAGGCAGGGCGTTTTAAAAGCGAGAATAGGGGGAGGGGGTTTTACATAGATTAGAGAGAAGGCAGGGAGTTTTAACACAGACGTGAAAAATATGTATTGAATGTATTAATTGTTTATTATGCCTTAACCCCTTCATTGCCTTAGCGGCTATCCGCTATGGTAATGACGCAGCACTTTCCGTATTTTTAATAATATTGATCAGGAGCAGGGGGGGGGGGTTCCCTGAGCATTAATTTCTGGCTCAGGGAACCCCCTGCTCACTTTACAATATTATTAAAATAATGCTTCTTTACCATAGCGCATAGACGCTAAGGTAAAGAACGAGTGTTTATTTATACTGTATATTGTACAGTATGTGTTTTATTGATACTGTACATGTGCAGAGGGTCTCCAGAGCAGAAGCGCACAGGTTTCAGGTCTGGGGACCCCGTGCCCCCCGAGATACAGGCCCCTTTAGGGGGTGCCGGTATCCCTCTGCTCTGCTTGGTTTACAGGCCGCGGTCACGTGATCGGGACCTTTAAACGCAGAGGGATACCGGCACCCCCTAAAGGGGCCTGTATCTCGGGGGGCACGGGGTCCCCAGACCTAAAACCAACGCGGTTCAGCTCCGGAGACCCCCTGCACATCTACACTATCAATAAAAATGTATTTCAAATGTATTTATTGTCATTTATTATTTATTTTTTGGCGGCTGCTGTGTGTATTTTATTGTTGTGGGTTGCGGGAGGATGGGTGAATGGGGTATTCGCCCCAACGATGGTTGGGGAGGGCTTGCGGGGGGGGGGGGGGGCTGGGGTAGCGGGAGGGCTTAACCCCTTCATGACCGTAGCGGTATTAACTGCTACGGTCGTGAAGGGGTTAAGTGCACCCGCAACCCCCCCCCCCCCTCCCGCAAGTCCTAAACTCACACCAAGGGCCAAATACCCCCCTCACCCATCCCCACTACACACAATAAAGCGGGCACGGTGGGTTAACCCCTTCATGACTGTAGCGGTTAATAACCGCTATGGTGATTAAGGGGTTAGGGGACATTACTTTGTATGTTTTAATTTTTGTGTCTGTTTTGCAGAAGCGGAGGGGCCATGGCCAGGATGGGGGGGGGGGGTTAACGGTATGTGGGTAGGGGGTGAGGGTGGTTAGCAATGCAGGGAGGGAGATTTACTGGTAACAGAAACATCTCTCTCCCTTCAATGTAATCTGTTTAAAGCCCCCTCCCCCCTAATGTGTGTTTCTGTAAAATCTCTCTCCCTTCAATGTACAGGTACTGTAATCTGTTTAACAGAAACATTAGGGGGGAAGGGGCTTTAGGCCTTTATCTTTCTCTCCCTTCATTGTAATCTGTTTAACACAAACATTCGGGGGGAAGGGGCTTTAGGCCTTTATATCTCTCTCCCTTCAGTGTAATCTGCTTAACAGAAACATTAGGGGGGAGGGGGCTTTAAACAATGCTGTGTATAATGTATAAGGTTTTTTACAATTAGATAGATGTAATCCTTGGTTTTGTAAGGGTTAGTTTGGTTTTAAATTGTCTTTTCTGGTTGGTACTACAGTATATATTGATTTTGGTTTACTTGATTGGTTAAAATACTGTAGTTGACTTGTTTGGAAGTGTTTGTGTTTACTGGTAGAGTAGCTTGCAATTATATTGTTAACATTCATTTGCAGAATGTACAGTACTGTATATGGTGAATAGATTTAATGCTATGCATCATTTACAGTATACAATGTAAATGCAATGTACTGTGTGGATTGTAATGTTATGTTTTATATTGTAAAATAACTTAGGATTATTAAATGGATTATTATTATTGTCTGTATAGAGAAGCGTTCTCTGTAGGACAGTATGATTTTGATAACCATTCTACAGTACATGTATTTGTACTATTGGTTCATCATGTGTGTATATATATATATATATATATATATATATATATATATACTGTTATATGTATATATGTATATATATATATATATATATATATATATATATATATACTGTATATATATATATATATATATATATATATATATATATATATATATATATATATATATATATATATATATACACAGTGTATATATGTATACTGTATATATATATATATATATATATATATATATATATATATATATATATATATACAGTGTATATATATATACAAAGTATATACTGTGCAGTATATATTTATTTCTCTTCATGTATTTATTTATTTATTTAGATTTATTAATTAATTGTGGGGCTGCTGTGCGTGAATTTTTTTTATTGGGGGTGAGGGGGGTGTTTGGCCCTTGGTGTGAGTTTACGACTTGCAGCAGCAGCATAATTAATAAATAAATCTAAATAAATAAATAAATGACAATAAATACATTTGAAATACATTTTAATTGATAGTGTAGATGTGCAGGGGGTCTCCGGAGCTGAAGCGCACAGGTTTCAGGTCTGGGGCCCCCGTGCCCCCCGAGATACAGGCCCCTTTAGGGGGTGCCGGTATCCCTCTGCTCTGCTTGGTTTACAGGCCGCGATCACGTGAGCGGGGCCTTTAACGCAGAGCACTCAGCACTCAGAAACACAGGCCAGGCAGATTTAACACACACACACAATAGGGGGAGGTTTTTTTTACATAGCTTGCAGGGAAGCTTAACGCACACACACAATAGGGGGATAGGGGGAGGGGGTTTTACATAGATTAGAGAGAAGGCAGGGCGTTTTAAAAGCGAGAATAGGGGGAGGGGGTTTTACATAGATTAGAGAGAAGGCAGGGAGTTTTAACACAGACGTGAAAAATATGTATTGAATGTATTAATTGTTTATTATGCCTTAACCCCTTCATTGCCTTAGCGGCTATCCGCTATGGTAATGACGCAGCACTTTCCGTATTTTTAATAATATTGATCAGGAGCAGGGGGGGGGGGTTCCCTGAGCATTAATTTCTGGCTCAGGGAACCCCCTGCTCACTTTACAATATTATTAAAATAATGCTTCTTTACCATAGCGCATAGACGCTAAGGTAAAGAACGAGTGTTTATTTATACTGTATATTGTACAGTATGTGTTTTATTGATACTGTACATGTGCAGAGGGTCTCCAGAGCAGAAGCGCACAGGTTTCAGGTCTGGGGACCCCGTGCCCCCCGAGATACAGGCCCC
This sequence comes from Ascaphus truei, assembly GCF_040206685.1. Lineage (NCBI taxonomy): Eukaryota > Metazoa > Chordata > Amphibia > Anura > Ascaphidae > Ascaphus > Ascaphus truei. The sequence continues at coordinate 268,070,027 of NC_134487.1, read as the reverse complement.
TTTAGGGGGTGCCGGTATCCCTCTGCTCTGCTTGGTTTACAGGCCGCGGTCACGTGATCGGGACCTTTAAACGCAGAGGGATACCGGCACCCCCTAAAGGGGCCTGTATCTCGGGGGGCACGGGGTCCCCAGACCTAAAACCAACGTGGTTCAGCTCCGGAGACCCCCTGCACATCTACACTATCAATAAAAATGTATTTCAAATGTATTTATTGTCATTTATTTATTTATTTTTTGGCGGCTGCTGTGTGTATTTTATTGTTGTGGGTTGCGGGAGGATGGGTGAATGGGGTATTCGCCCCAACGATGGTTGGGGAGGGCTTGCGGGGGGGGGGGGGGGCTGGGGTAGCGGGAGGGCTTAACCCCTTCATGACCGTAGCGGTATTAACTGCTACGGTCGTGAAGGGGTTAAGTGCACCCGCAACCCCCCCCCCCTCCCGCGAGTCCTAAACTCACACCAAGGGCCAAATACCCCCCTCACCCATCCCCACTACACACAATAAAGCGGGCACGGTGGGTTAACCCCTTCATTGCCTTAGCGGCTATCCGCTATGGTAATGACGCAGCATTTTCTGTATTTTTAATAATATTGATCAGGAGCAGGGGGGGGGGGGTTCCCTGAGCATTAATTTCTGGCTCAGGGAACCCCCTGCTCACTGTACAATATTATTAAAATAATGCTTCTTTACCATAGCGCATAGACGCTAAGGTAAAGAACGAGTGTTTATTTATACTGTATATTGTATGTGTTTTATTGATACTGTACATGTGCAGAGGGTCTCCAGAGCAGAAGCGCACAGGTTTCAGGTCTGGGGACCCCGTGCCCCCCGAGATACAGGCCCCTTTAGGGGGTGCCGGTATCCCTCTGCTTTGCTTGGTTTACAGGCCGCGGTCACGTGATCGGGACCTTTTAAACGCAGAGGGATACCGGCACCCCCTAAAGGGGCCTGTATCTCGGGGGGCACGGGGTCCCCAGACCTAAAACCAACGCGGTTCAGCTCCGGAGACCCCCTGCACATCTACACTATCAATAAAAATGTATTTCAAATCATTTTTAATGTGCGGATGTTTGCGCAGAGAGAGAGCAGCGGATCTCTCTCTGCTGCAAACACATCTCGCCCCCGCCGCCCATACAGTAGTATCATTTATGTATGTGCATATACAGTACAGTACAGTACTGTACAGTACTGTATGTTAGGGCTTACAGGGGTTGTTGTTATACAGTATATATATATATATATATATATATATATATATATATATATATATATATATATATATATATATACTGTACAGTATACAGTATACAGTATACTGCATTACAATTCATTATAGGGGACGGCTTCACAGAGAACAGCTCGCAAGCGCCACCATGTGTATTTTGACGGCATTGCAGTATTGTAACCAGCCGGAATAAAAAGCTTAAATTCCTGCCGGAAAATAACGCAATGCACTCTGGCAGAAAACTATCAGAAACCTGAATACACCCGAGTATACCCGAATTCGCGGGACTAGCCGTGCTCGAATAAAGTGTGTCGCCAGTGTATGTATTTCAGTCCCTTCCTCTACTGCAGGGGTGTGCAAACTCCCCCCCCCACCACACCCCCCTGCCTGCTCTTGCCCCCTGCTCATGCCCCCCTCCTTACCTTGTCTGTAGCGTCAAATGATGCAGTGGGGTCACTTGACACATCGCCGTAGACAAGGTAAGGAAGTTACAGAGGCCTCGCGCGACACCCCGGCTTTTAATTTAAATGCCTTCCGAAAGAGTGCAGGGAATCTGAAACAGCTGTGCCCCCCCGGAAAATCTTGTGCCACCCGGTATGCGCACACCTGCTCTACTGCACAGGTGAAATTGTAAGAGAAATGAAACAAAATTGCAGTGCATTACCTTAAATGCTTGGCAACATTGTGTGAAGTTGTTCGTTTTGTGAAGTTTGTAGTGTGAAAAACAAGGGTCACTTTCACATGGTTCACAAAGTGCACCAGCAATGTGGTACATATTTTACTCTTTAATATATTTAGCAAAAAAGAAATTGTGTATTTTACTTTTACATTTTGGTTCTGTACTTGTGCAGTATAATTTTGTAGCACGTTTTGTTGCAACCATCTTGAATTTGGTATGTGTGGTGTGTTACAATGCTTCACATACATGTAGCACTGTTTCCCCCACCCCTAAGTGAGATTGGGGTGGGTATGCTTTCTCCAGCTACTTCTAGGTGTGTTGTGCTGTAACTTGTCGGTGACCAGGAGGGCTGACTGCTCCCCGATGGTGTGGGGAGAGCCAGAACAGGGGTGCAGGTTACCTTATTCCTCAATGGTGCAGCGCCTCCTGTCAGCACAGGTTCTCCGCAGGGGCAGAGGATGGGCCATGCTGACACCTTGATCTTCCTTTACAGCAGTAGGCAGCAGACAGTTATTACAATGATGCTACAGTAGGTACAACTGGCTTTATTGCAGATAGATGAAAATCAGACAGCAAACACAGATGCATACCTTTTCTCTCCTTTCTCCATTTTCCTGGTCAGAGCCCTTACTCAGGCATTTGGCCCCTTCAGGCCTGTTACCCTTCCTTCCCAACCCCTGGGGGGAGGGAGGAAGAGGCTCCCCACTCCACAAGTGGAGGGATCAGAACTCTTCTAGAACTTCATCTTCCAGAACTGAACTAATTTTGGAGAGTTTCAGATTTTATAACCTGAGATTGGGGGTTGTAACCTTGCCCCGTATCAGAACAGGTTGAATACTGATTGGCTAGCACTGCTTTTGGATGAACCAATCAGTATCCATCTCTCTGGTGGTTTCTAGGTCTGTCCTTGGATACCGGAATTGTGTCCAAATTGTAATACACATACAGAACCTAAAGAAGGAATTAACCCCTCCACTGCCTGCTCCAAACAGGACTGACTGGAAGGGCCCAGGAAAAAGAAGTAGCTGCCGGGAGGCTATGCTATATACAGTACAAATTTCCTGAGCATGGATTGCACTTTGACAGGTATCACCCCTCCGAGCATTCTTTTCATGCTCATTGCAAGTATAAATGACCTTGTAACACTTATTCTATGATATTTTGTCCCATATTTTAATATGGGAAAACAGAAGATGGTTTATAGCAGATCACCACTAAGTAAATAAATATAGGTCTTAGGCCTGGATACATCAAGCTTCGGTAAAGTGTAGCTAATATTGAACCCAGTAATAACAAAATTATGAGCGTTATTACCGAAATGTTAAGTAGGGATACATCAATATTGCAGTAATAATTTACTGGTTGTGATATTCATACTAAATCCCAATGAAGGAATGGCCATTAATAAATGTGTTAACACCGCATTGTGTTCATTTTTCTATAATAGGCTTCTGTAATATCTATTACACAAGCCTTTGGTAGAAATAACATTAAACCGTTTGATGCATGTGTTAACGAGCTATACCACAGGCACCAAAGGGGTTAATATATACATACAACCACACTATCAACCCCGTTTCCCACCTTAGTGCTAGTAAAGCATTGCCATGGGACAGGCTGACTAGGCACCCTTGTACGTGGTCTCCCACACTTTACAGGAGCTTGGACCAGTTCTTGCCTAGGTATACTAAAGGAAGTAGCAGGAAAAAGAGGTGGGGGAAGAGTAGAAACATTCGGAGTGGACATTAGAAATGAAAACCTGATGTAGCCAAGTATTCAATGGATGCAGCAGAAGTGGACATAATGAACTATACCCACTCCTTTACAGCACCAGTCTGTGGGATGTTGTCACAGTAGTTGGGTAATCACTCGGTACTGGCGGCTACTATTCCGTGATGATGAGCATTCATTTTGTGTTATCCCAAACTACACAATCTGACTAGCTCATGTTGATAGTGCAGAATGGCCAGATCATAGTGCTTACAAAATCGACCTGCTTCACGAGCTGATGGAGGCACAACAGCCGCAGATGATGGAGCAGATGGTGGAGCAGGTGGTTGAGAAGGTGGTGAAGCAGGTGGTGCAGCAGGTTGTTGAGTAGGTGGAATTACCTGAGCTGGAGCTACATATCCCTCTTCCGGAACCTCAGTGACAGTTAAGGTGTCCTCCTCTTGCAGCTCTTCAACAGATGTTTTATTCAAGGAGTGTTCCAATTCTACAGATGGGTGTCTGTGCGTTGGTCCTTCAGAAGAGGTACATATAGTCTTTGGGTACACACAACAAAATTTGTATTCAGTTTGTGTGAAAAAAACATAAATTTCTTAACATGTTAATATCCCTTTAATAAGTTTATTAATATAATCATATAAACATTATTTACCATACTGTATGTGTAGTTTAAGCAGTTTATTAATTTGTTCTAATAGGGAATAGTTAACATTACTATGGGAATAAATATACAGATAACTTTATAGTTATTGCTCAATTACAGTAATTGTAAGGCATTTCTTGTATTTTAATTAAGGATTATGAGATCTTCATTTTAAGCATGTCACATACAGAATAGCTTATTGTGAGAAGTGAGAACCAGCCAGCACATATACAAGTGACAGACTTGCAAATAAGACTGTAATGTGTGATATAGATGGTAGTGTATCATTTTACATGTATACATTACATTGATAAAGTATAAACTGTATTATGTCTGATTTCACTTACCAGGGTTCTCCGTTGCAAAATCTCCTATGTCCACAAGTGATGCAAAGCCTAGTACCTGGGAAGATGAGATGACTTCCATCAATCGTCTCTCACAGGTGGAGAGATTCAGCAGTGGTGCTGGTTCCCTTCCTGTTAGGCTGCGTCCATAGAGGGGGGAGCTGCGCTCCTCCGTGCTGACGCTGAGGCTCTTCTGCGCAATCAGGAGCGATTGCATGAACTAGCAGATGAGCCAGCGTGTGCGATTGGGAGGTGGGGCACTGATGTAACTGGGCCAATAGCCCGCGAAGCGCCAACGTCAACGTCACGGCGCCGATGTCACGTGATGTTGACGCTGCTTCGCTCTGATTGGAGGTTTTCAGCCGACAGCGCGCTCAGAAACAGGTTCTGCTGTTGGCTGAAAATCCATGCGCCTCAGCACGCCTGCAGACACTTTCGGGAGCCCCCTCTCAAGACATCCTCATAGAAGAAGACGGGCTCATTGCGGCGCGTCCCCACGGCTCAATGCGGTTCCCCCCTCTATGGACGTTGCCTTAGCCTTGTCTGGGCAGCATGATCAGCAAGTTTTTTCTTTAATTTTCTTTTGTTGTCTGACCATCTTTTTTTGCCCTGGGCATTTGGCTAACAATTTGGGCTCAAAGTCAATTTTTCTCAACAGTGCTTGTTTTCGAGCATGCAGTAGTCCCCCTAACAATTTGGAGCGGTGATCCACGACCCTATTTAGGATGATCTTCAACTCCTCATCAGCAGGGCCACTGACAGGGGAGGAGAGCCAGGACAAGTGTCCCAGGCCCGGTGGCTGCGTGGGACCCAGCTGGCCAGTGCTAGATGGGCCCAACTTCTGCGTCCTGCTGCCAGGCCTCTAGTTGCAGCCGCCGAACCCCGGCTCGTGGCTCTACCAGCTGCTGTCTCCTCTTCCGACGCTGGGCTTCTCTCTCCCACCACTACATGCTGAGTTTTACTTCTGGGTGCATACAGCTTCTGGCGCGCCCCAGCAGGAGAGAGAGGTCTTATGTGGGAAGAGGCAGTAGCTGAGGAGAGGGGGGCTTGGCGGTGGCAACCAGAGGTAAGTGGGGGTGGGTGGGGAATTGTATTTGTGGTGGGAGGAATTGTATTTGTGTGGGTGGTAATAATTGTATTTGTGGAGGGAGGGGGGAATTGTATTTGTGGATGGGTGAATTGAATTTGTGTAGGGGTTTTATATGTATTTGAGTGGAGGGTAATTGTATTGGGGGTGGTAATTGTGCTTGGGGGATTTGTATCTGGTGATGTTTGCATCTGAGGGTGTGTAGTGTGTCTTTATCTGAGGGGTTTAGTGTTATCTGTTTTAGGAGATAGTATTGTGTGTGTTTTGGTGAGGTTGTAGGTGTACTGGGGGGAATTGTGTGTGTGGCCAAGGGAGGAGGGGGAAATGAGTGTGAGAAAAGGGGGGATTGAGTGAGAGGGGGTAATTGAGTGATAGATCAAGGGGTGGAGAGAGAAGATAGAGGAGGTGTAGGAGAGGGAGGGTGGGGACGGCATTGGGCTTTCTGTGGCCCAAGAGGGCAAGCTGGCAGCGGGGCCCATGCTGTAAAAAAAAGAGGACTTACCTTAACGGACAGCTCTCTTATGACAGCGACGCCATGTGACATAATGTGGCCATGGCAATGTGCCTCTGCAGGGGGAAGCCTGCTGTGGAGAAAGTAAAAGCTTGCACACACAGACACACCCTCTCCCCTCCCCCCCCACACGCACAATCACCTACCTCTTTGCTGGTCCTGCGGTCCTGGTGCCGCCATGCTCCCTCCATTTCCTCCTCATGTCGGCATACAATTTCAGACCAGAGGAAGGAGCTGGAGGGTGTGTCCCACACTTCCTCCACCAGCTCCTCCCTCCAGTTGGGTGAAAGTTAGATCCCAGCACCAACTGGAGGGAGAGGAGGAAGCGGAGGGAGAAGTGGGAGCACGGGGCCCAAGGTGGCTGTCTTGCTTGCCTTGCCCTAAGGCCGGACCTGACTTAGAGGGGGAAGAGTGAAATACAGACGGGGGAGAGAAATACAGGTGTGAAAGAGGAGGGAGACTGCTTGCCTTGTGAATTCTGCACTAAAACCCATCCCATATTCCTGCAGCAAGCTGTATATAAACACACTAAGTGGCGCTCAAAAACTCTCTATCTAAGCAGTGTAAGTGAATAAGCAAGGTAAAGTGACAACCTAATATATTAATCAAATAACGTGCAATGAAGAGGGTAAAAAACACTCAAACCCTTGGTGGACTGTTTCAAGGTCCAAACGGATACATACAAAGAAAGACCAGGTGAGCGATAATACCTAAAAGAAAAGTGACGGCGAAACGCATAGAGCGTGACCCTCAGCGTATGATCTAGAGGGAGAGAGCCTGCTGGGAATCCCGTGACGTCAAACTTCAATCGGCTGAGGCACCGGAAGTGACGTATCGGCATCCGGCAGAGACGCAGAACAGAGTCTTGCGGCGGCAGTGGCGGTGTGAAGGGACTCTGAGATCGTGACTCGATTACTATCTATACCCCACCTCCTATGCTGTTATCCTATTGGAATCCTGTAAGCCTCCATTTTTATTGGTGTTGGATAAATCGTTTTTTGTTTCTTTTTATCTGGGCTTTGTGTTTTTCTCTTCTGAGATTGCTATTACCTAGTATTTTTGCTCCCATCCTGCAGCAAGCTGCCTGATTCCTGCAGCCAGACTAATGGCCATCGGATTAACACAGCAGGGCTCCCTGCATTTGAATGGGACTCAGGCAGTGTAAATCCTACCAGGCTGCAAGTCTCATTCAAACACAGGGACCTCCGCTGTGTTAATCCGATGGGTCATTACAGTCTGCTGTGGACCATCTCACGAGTTACTGCGAAATGGTCCCACATTTTCCTTGGAAAGCAGTCTAAAACCGGCAGTTGCATCTGTATATGGCAAAGATACTACTTTGGGTGACAGACGTTATTTTTGCAAATAATTAGCTTAGTGGATACCCGTTAAACTCAGGGAAAATAATGTAATGTACCGATTTAGGTAACCTGATGTTATTTGCCCTGATTTAACAGAGCTTTGTGCATCTGGGCTTACGGGTGCAAATCGGCGACAATCACACACAAACTCCCATTCAAGTGAATTGCACTTTAATAAATAGCCACCCTTGTATCTATTTTATTCTATTGATGTGCTATTTTATATGAACTAATTCCAACAGTGTACTACTTTAGAATGTATGGGAATTAGCTTAATAGTTCATGCTATATGCAAGGGTGTTCAGCTTTCTCTCAGACAAATTGTTTTCATTAATCTGTGGACATACAGTTATTGATTTCTTGTGACATTGTTACTGGTTAAGAACGGAGATACGCAACATTTTCGCTGAGGTTTGTGTACAAGGCAGTACTACTATGGTAAAACTATGTTTTATTGGCAAGCTTCGCCCAAAAAATTAATAAAGCATTAAAAGTCAATGTGCAGGGCCGAGATAGAGGACCTGATTTGTTCCCTATGTAAAATAAAAAATCTTCTCTGGCTCAACAAAAAGTCTAGACCACCTGAGATCTACAAGAACCCGGTGAAATCCTTTGCCTGTAATCTCTGGGATTCCCTCAAAACCAAGTTCCAACTAACCGATTCCCCTTCCCTTATGCAACCACTATTCTCAGACCCCTACCGTCCTTTTTACACAGGAAACCCGCACTCCCATACCTGGATTCAAAAAGGACTCACAAGAGTCAAGGATATCCTAACCCAAGGGAAAGTCCCCCCATTCGCTTCACTACAAACAAACCATGATATACCCTCCTCCGAATTCTTCAGATTTCTCCAGATTAGGCACTATATCCAATCAATTTACAAGCCAAATCAACCCCATGCTTTAACTTTGTATGAGGACTGGTGTCTACACCAACCCCACACAAAGGGCATCATCTCCAGAATATATCACAGTTTATCCTCTATCAAGAACAACCAAACCCCCGATAACTATATGGTATCCTGGGAAAAGGATCTTAACGTCTGTGTAGATCTCGACTCCTGGACAGACATCTAGGAAGCTGCTTCCAAAAATTCATCATGTGTTGTAATTAAGGAGAATATTTACAAGTTAATATTCAGATGGTGTATGACTCCTGCCAGGTTGCACTCTTTTCTCCCAGGCGTTTCCCCTCTGTGCTGGCATGGTTGTGGTGAAGTGGGGAATATACTGCACATATTCTGGTCATGCCCCAAAATCCAACAAACATGGACGGAAGTGTTCACCTTAATACACAAGATACTAGAAATTTCTGTCAAACACGACCCAGTATATATTACTAGGAAAACCAATGGCTAATATCTCCAAAAAAAAAGCTAGAGTAATATCCCAAATTTTAAACGCTACACGGTGTACAATTGCCAAAAATTGGAAACAACCGCTCCCCCCATCCTTAAATCAAATAAATAACAAAATTTGGCATATAGTCTATATGGAAAAACTCTCAGCCTATCTGAACGGCTCTACCTCGCATTTCTCTGATCCCATGCAGGTTAATCCCCATATATAGACTAGAATACTTTGAACAGAGTGATACATGTGGTATTTAAATTGTTGAATACAGTGCGATATTGGTATAAATGCTACCCCTTCCCCCTCCTCCCCGATCTCCCTCTCCCCTATTGTTCCACAACCAGTTTATTTATACTGCTGCGGCCAAGTTTATTCGAGCATTTGCCCGTTCTTGGCCGCAGCAGTAGCCTGGCGCGCGCCCGAGGGTGACGGGCGCGCGCCGAAGCAGCGGAAGAGTGCCCTCCGATCGGGGCGCTCTCCCTCCCGCTGCCGGGTCCGCCGGGTCCCCCGGAACCCCCTGGGACACCAGGGCTCCCTCGGGGATCCCTGGACGCGCGTGCAGGGGGCGCAGGCTCCCGAAGACGCGTGACCGCGCGTCTATGACGCGCGGCACGCCGAGGGGCGGCCACTAGCAAGCCGGGAAATCTCCCGGCTTGCGGATCTGGCCGCAGTGTAATAAACTGTGTCGCCACTGTATTACTGTATCCCCCTTTTCTTTTGTGTAGTATGTTGTGTTTACCTTATTTTGTATGTTTGAAAATGCTCAATAAAAATTTAAGTAATAAAAAAAAAAAAAAATCAATGTGCAATGGCATGTGCAGAAATGTGCAATACTATCCAAAAAGCAGTCGAAACATTTTAAGTGTTTTTTTTTTATTTCACTTCCTTGCAAAAGGTTTCACCAAGGCAAAAAGGGCTGATAATGTCCCAAAAGAAGCCTTACATTACATCAGCGCTGCGAACTCTTTCCTGCTCGCGCTCCCCTCCTGCTTCCCTCCCTGCTCGCGCCCCCCCATCCCTTACCAACTCTCCGGCTCCCGGTGTCAAATGACATTGCGGGGTCACGTGACATCACGTTGCCATGGCGACGCGTCACCAAGGAGAAGGTAAGTGAAGTAGAAGAGGCCTCACGCAAAACCCCGGCATTAATTTAAATGCCTTGGGGGAAGAGCGTGGGACCCCTGCAACCGCCGCACCCCCCCTGAATAATGTTGCGCCCCCCTGGGGCTGAAGCTGAGATATCCTGAAAACCTGTCCTGTTGGGGGGGACTTGAAGACTGGAGTTAAGTACCCCTGACTTAATGTTTGGCGAATCTATTGCAAACAGACATGTTGTTATTTTTTCCGTAGCTAAAAAAAAATGTTAGTTTTGTCTAATTCGCCATGTCTGCCTTTATATACTGTCAAATTCTGGTGAAAAGTGTTAAAATTCTGGCATAATTGGTAATATTGTGAAAAAAAACATTGAAAAAAAAAACAAAAGTAAAAAATCTTGCAAACCACACTTGAAGAAATCTATAGTTAAGAACTTTTGTTCCAGGTCCACTAACTACATTGAGTGAGTGGTTGTTAGTAGAGAAGGACGAACCTATCAAAATCTGATATTTTTATACCAAAATCTGATTTGCACATGGAAATCCGTAGACAGATTGGGCACCAAAAAAAAAATACTGGTGGATTTTGTGCAATCCACCCCGGAATGTTTTTATTAAATCCACCATGGGATTTTCAAAATTCTATTTCTCACTCTCCCTCCCCAAAACACATATTTCAGGGTTCGAAATCTGGAAACGAATTTTGAAACATCCAAATTTACAGTGATGGAAAATAAAAAGACCCTCTCTTATATTTGACTCAATAAATACAATTAGATTGTAAGCTCTCACGAGCAGGGCCCTCATTATCTCTTTGTATCTGTTTGTGCATGTTTTTCTCACCTATAGCTAAAGCGGCAGTTCAAGCTGCTGTTTAAAAAAAAAAAAAACACTATATAAACACTGATATACCCGGCGTTGCCCGTGAGTTAAATTTCCCGCTCCCTCCTCTCCCCCTATTTCTGTGCTCCCCCTCTCTCCGTCCCCCCGTCCCCCAGAGGGAGGGACAGTGGACAGGAGGGGGGGTGGGGACAGTGTCACACACACACACACACACACACAGTGTCACACACACAAAAGTGTCACACACACACAGTGTCACACAGACACACAAACAGTGAGACACACACAAACACACACACTTACAAACAGTGAGACACACACAGTGTCACACACACAAACAGTGAGAGACACAGACACACAGTGAGAGACACAGACACACAGTGACACACAGTGACACACAATGACACACACACACACACACAGTGACACACACACGTCTCAGTCCCGTGCGGCGCTTTTCTCGGGCACAGGCCCCGCCCCCCCCCACAGTCCCCGCCCCCCGCAGTCCCGTGCGGCACCTTTCTCGGGTGCAGGCCCCGCCCCCCCCGCAGTCCTGTGCCTTGCCTTTCTCGGGCGCTGTACCCCCCACCCTCCTCCGCCGCCATCCACAACATTCACCGGCAGAGGCAGGAGGAGGAGCCGAGAGTGCGGGGGGAACAGAGGCCATGCAGCGGGAGTAAGGGTGAGCGGGACAGAAGGGAGCGGCGGAGTCTGGTGGTGCGTGTCATGGGGGGAGCCGGCTGGGAGGTGAGCTGGGGGGGTTAGGGTGGGGAGGTGAGCTGGGGGGGTTAGGGTGGGGAGGTGAGCTGGGGAGGTGAGCTGGGTGAAGAGGACAGTGGCCAGGTGCTTGTGCGTGTGTGTGTGTGTGGCAGTTGGGTGAGGAGGAGAAGAGTGGCAGCTGGGTGACGTCAGAGCCATAGAGCCACGCAGGCCAATGAGAGGCGTGCGGGCCGGGGCAGGGATACGGAGCAATCTGATTGGCCACATCTACAACCCCACAAACTTCAGATTTATATATTAAGATATATATATATCCCATTCAATGTGTGTATCAATACAATCTACACACTGACAATTCATTAGCGAAGTTGCCGATCGATCCGTTCTCCTGTGATCGATCAGCGAAGATTTGGCTTGGGGGTTCACCAAATGGCTGTCAGTGCAGCAGAAGATGACATAAGATGCAAAGTTCTGTGGGGAGGATCATGTGACCAGGCAGTCACTATAAACAATTGGTTCACTGCTAGCGAGAGGGCGGGGCCCAAAAAGGGGTGTGCCAGAGCCTGTTTCAGAAGAGGATGTGACTTTGTAAATGGTTGCTATAGAAACAAAAAACCTTGTTACATTATAATGCATTAAAAATTTCTTATTTTTTTTTTCAAAAATGCTACAAGTATTTCCTCATACTGTAGTACAGAACTGATTTATAAAAAAACACACATGTAGGATATTGTTTGAACTGCAGCTTGAAATGTTTTTGTAATGTACATAACTCTGTAGCCCATTGTACTGCATTGTGGAATATGTTGGTGCTTCACAAATAAATGTTAATAATAATAATAATAGTTGGGACTATGATGCTAGCATTATATTTGTGCTGCTTCCTTCTGAGTCAGATAAGCAACAAGAAAAGAGGAACAACAATTGGACAGGGTAAGTGTACAGTACGTTATGTATATCTGTATTTGTATAGCGCCATCCATGTACATGGTGCTTAACAGCAGTAGTAGACACAACAATATAACATGAGATATAGGGTATGATGTATCAAAGTCTCCCGGCTGCAAAACTGGGGCAAAACTGGAGCAAAAATCCCACAAATTTAGGAAGGTAAAAATCCCATTATTTAAATGGGAATTTTTTCCTTCATAAATTTAGTGCATTTTTTCTGCCCCACTTTTGCAAACACTGATACAGTAGCAGGATGTTAAAAGGGTAAATTAGAACATTTTTTAACCATTTTGGAACATTGGCTAGAAGTTCTATCAAATCTTCCACTGTTTTTTTTTTTTTTTTAACTTTTAACAGGCCAATCAAAACTGTGGCAAAGCGAATCACGGTAGGTTCACACATCTGTCTTGTAACTAGTGCGTATACATGGGGTTATGGTAAGTGCGTATCGAAGGGACGAGTACTTTGAAGCTAATGGAAATCTAGATGTTCTGTTCAATGCCCTGCAATATTACAGAGATGATAAAGGAAGGGAAGCTACTAGAAACGTCAATTTATCATGTTTAACATTCAGAAATTGTTTAAAGATGCAATACTTTGAGATCACTGTTTTATTTTTTAAAGGCATCCATCCTTAATCCCCTGTTTCCAAATAAGTATAAACATGCTGCAGTGTCCTTATTTTTAGCAGCATTTGCCATTCAGAGCAAAGATCAAAGTGCCGTATAACCACTAGAGAAAACTTTCCATGTTGTCTAGTAACAGTGTGTGTGTGAGAAGCTATCTCTGCCTGCTGAGTCCAAAAGCCAACACTTTCAGAGGTGAAAATTACAGGAAGCTATTTTGAAGGTCGTGTCTGATGGGTGCTTTCATTTCTCGTCTTGTTCACACTGTACCATACCTCCAGGGACCAAGCAAACTGTGATAGTGCTCAAAAAACGTAGCCTATCCTATTCCCACATTTGATGCTCCCTGGTGTGAAGGCTTAAACCAGGCAATGAATGCTGTATACATTTACAGAGGCCATAGTTTTATAGTGTGCTGCAGGGGAAAGTGGATTGCTATAACACTGTAGAAGGTGCTACACCGTCCGTATTATAAGTATTATGCCCAGGAATACATAAAATCAGCAGTAAAGAGCAGAAAATGAAGAATACTAACTATTGAAATATGGCTATTTAGAAAGCCAGAAGCAAATGGCATTTCTGTAGAATATAATGGTTGAATCTCAGAAAAGTCTTTATCCAGTTGTTCTAATAACGGCTAATAATGTTCTTTATAGTAGTCTGGACATTAGCTTAATGGTGAATGAAATAAGCAAGGGTGTTTTCAGCTTGCTCATAGGAAAAATAGAATGTTTTGTAGAAAAACAAAGATACATTCTTAAGCAGGGTTTTCCGGTATAATTATACTGAGGTTAATCATAAATTGCACTTATAATTTCTCATGATTTTAAGCAGAGCACAATTCCCTTAGATTTTTAGTTCTCCAAGAACGGTGGCCAGAGGTATTAAAAGTTGTCTAACCTCTTCAAAGCCCAGATCCACAAAGCTCTGTTAAGTTACTTGTGACAAGTCAGACCATGAGATAAACAGGAGCCAATGGGATTCCATCACAGCTAACTGTTTTGGGAGGACGTGGGGGTATTTTTTACTTGTATTGGGGAGGGGCTATATTTTTATATGTATTGGGAGGGTTTCGCATATTTCAGCATTGTGTATTTTTGTACATGCCACCTGGCAACCCTAGCCGCCGCCCCCCCTCCCCCCTCAGCCATCCTTCAGCCACTGGCCTAATGCCCCCACCCCCTCCCCGTAGCAATGGCACCCCCTTTGCAGCTACCGGCCCTCCCGCAGCAATGCCCCCCCCTCCACCGTAGCAGCCACCGGCACCCCCCTCTGTACCCAGAAGCAGCCACTGGCCACCCCAGTAGCATCCACCCCCCCCCCAGTAGCAACCACTGGCCCACCCGCCCTCCCAAAGCCACTGGCTCACTGTGCCCCCCCCCCCCCCCCCGCAGCCACCGGCCCTCCCACAGCCACCGGCCCACCCCTCAGATACCGGGTCTGACCTGAGACCATCCACAAGTTAAGTCTGATTTTTATTTGTATTGGGGGTGTATTTTTTTATATGTATTGGGGAGGTTTAAGTAAAAGATGCGCGCTAATTTTTATTTTTTTTGCCATGGTAGGCATGCTATGGGTTGGGGGGGCCCTGGTCCTTTCATTTGTCCTGGTCCCCATGATTTCTGTTGGTGGCCCTGCCTCTACCTGCTGGGGTGCATTTGGGATGTTTTTTTAATGAACTGTAATTCTTTTAACTTTCTTGGGTGTGACCTGTAATTGAGTTTCCCAGGCAGTTGGATCTATAACTTCAATAACCTTTAGAGACATTAGGATGGGCATGGGTTCAGGGCTGTACCCATTGACGGTGTGTAAACAGGACAAGGCATCTGCTTTCCCCTGTTTTAGTCCCGCTCGCACGAGAAAATATACTTAAAGCGTGTAAAAACCAACATTCATCTTGCATGTCTAGGAATAAGACATCTAGCTGACTTTAGCAATCTCAAGTTTTTGTGATCCGTTATAAATTAGACAATGGGAAGCACCTTCCAGGTAATGTTGCCAATGTTGGTACCCCTTCCTGATTACTAAAAATTGTTGGTCGTATATAGAGTACTTTTGTTCTGGACCAGTTAGTATTCATGAATGGGATATAGAAAGTTTTCTTCATCATGTTGTGACAAAATTGACCCTAGAGCATTGTTAGAGGCATCCGTTTCTAAGACAAAAAGTATTACAAGTGTCTGGTTGAGCAAACACCACAACATAAATTACAACATTTATTTTTTAGCTGCTTATACACAGACTCAATTTCGCACGTCCATTTGAAGGGTACACCCTTACAAGTGAGATTAGTTAGAGTTGAGTATTCCGGTATCAAATGCAAATAAAAATTCAGAAAGCCTAGTAATCATTGTACCTCTGTGACATTGTGGCTTCCGCCAGTCTTGAATGGCGTGAATCTTCCATTAGTCCATGGACACACCATTAAGAGTCAGAATACAGGCATACCCCACATTAACGTACGCAATGGGCCCGGAGCATGTATGTAAAGCGAAAATGTACTTAAAGTGAAGCACTACCTTTTCCCACTTATCGATGCATGTACTGTACTGCAATCGTTATATACGTGCTTAACTGATGTAAATAACGCATTTGTAACAGGCTCTATAGTCTCCCCGCTTGCGCACAGCTTCGGTACAGGTATTGCTGTTCAGGACGTGATGACAGGTGCATGCGTGAGCTGCCGTTTGCCTATTGGGCGATATGTACTTACTCGCGAGTGTACTTAAAGTGAGTGTACTTAAAGCGGGGTATGCCTGTATACACAAGAAATTCCACATCTGTAACGTGGAAAGGACATTTTTCCAGTCTGGCATACAATCTATGTATGCGTAATGTTTTCAAGACCTCAAGTATATGTTTCACATGTTCCATTTTCCGCTGAGAGTAAAATAGAATGTCAATTGGGTATACTGCAAGAAAATTACCAATTAGATCCCTAAAAATGGAACTGAGGAAAAAATTTCAAATGTCACAGGGGCGAGTCTAAACGGCATTACACAATAATCAAAATGTTCATGCTTAGTTTTAAATATTGTTTCCTACTCATCCCCCGTGTGGATCCTCACCAGATTGTTCGACCCTCTTAAATCCAATTTAGAGAACCAGAATGAGAGGGTGAGAGTATCGTTTTTTTATTGTAATCTCGTTAAATTCTCAATAGTCAATACATGGGCAAAGATCCCCCTTTTTCTTCTGTACAAAAATAGCGGAGTTGCTGCCAGGGACGTGGAATGTGACATCAAATCTTTCCATAGGCTTTCATTGAAATATTCGCTTAGTATCTAATCTACTTTAGGGGATAAGGAAAATACAGTATGCAATAAGGTATGTCTTTTCCTGCAATTAGGTAAAGTCTGTGAAGATGAAGCACAGCTACAACAGCACAAAAAGAATCAGCCACGGGTACCCATAAAATGAGAAATGTATTCAGCTCACATGGACAGCTGGAACAGATAAAAACACTTACGCGTTTCACACACCCTGCGCTTTATCAGTATACATGCTTCAACGAGTTGCATGCCTCATGGAATTGCTATAAATGTAGAGGCTTCAAAAATAAGCTAAAAGGCAGTAGCCATCATGAGGTGTGCTTGAAGTATCCTATTAAGCATCAAATGGAAAGATCCTGGGAGACATTTTGCCTGACAAAGGCGTGACAGAAATAATATCTTCCGAGCATGCCAATTGATAGCCAGATTGAGAATAGTTAGCCATGGAATGCCCAGAATAACCTTGCAATGGGCTGCATTAATTAAATCTAAACAAATGTACTTCTAGTGATCCTGAGTCATGTGCAACATAATAATTTTGTGTGTGACGTCCCCAGATGTCAACAATGATCTATCTACTGATATGATGGGTTCCAGGTTTTCTTTAAGAAACATGGGTATGAAGTGGATCCGGGCGTATTGGAGATACACATAGTTTACTGATGCTCCTGAATCAACCAGTACTTCCACAGCTAACCGATTGTGTGATCCCACAAAAAGTACAGGTAAAAAAGAGTGCTTGTGGATCCACCGTCTGCTTCAGATAAAGAGGGTTGAATTCTATGGGACTATGGGACTAACGCTCCGATGTGCACTCCTACCTCCTACAGTATTAGTTTCCTGTCTTTATTCGTGAGAATTCTCTTAGATAATGTACTTTTTGTCTTAGGTTAGGTTTAAGCTTAGGTTTTCATTTTGTCTTCGTCTTTTCTCATCGGAGGATAAAGTGTCGCTACTAAGCCTGATTTGCATTGGTTCTGGCAATGGGACTTCCATCTACAGGTGCGCCGACGAGTATTCTAAAACTTGCCTTAAACTTGCCTTGGAAAATCTGGGGCTATCACCAACAAGATACCAACAAGATCCAGGTACATGCTGGGTAGATGCTACAACATTTCAGTAACATTTCTGCAGAGACTAATGGCTCATCGGATTAACACAGCAGGGGTCCCTGCAGTCCCATCCAGTTTGAATGGGATTGCCAGGGACCCCCGCTGTTAATCCGCTGGGCAATAAGTCTGTCTGCAGAAATTTCACTGAAATGTTGCAGCATGTACCCAGCATGTACCCAGCATGTACCCAGCATGTACCCAGCATGTACATGGGTCTTGTTGGTGATTGCCCCAGATTTGTTTTAGAATATTCGTCGGCACTACAGTATTTGTCGAAGGACTTATTAGTTGTAGTTCTTGGAGTTTGCGGGCGGCCATTCTCTGGCATTCGCATCATCGTTCACTCAATCTCTGATTCAGTTGAACAGTCAAATTGTAACCAGAGTTGTGTGTGGAATCGTAGAAAAAAAAAAAAAAAAAAAAAAGGAAGAGAGGTGTTTATGCTCTTCTCCCCCCATCCTGTGTGATCAAGGACACTGTTTGGACACTGTTTACAAGCCGCCTGCCTAGCGCTGTATTCCTCCCTGCTGCTTAACAACTCTGGACTGACACGCACGCTGTGCGTTCCACGAGAAGCATTGCGGAAGCTGAGGTACGACTAGTGACGTCATCGCTGGCCGCCCAACGAGGAGTGGCGGCAAATGTTGCAGTGATCCATGGACGCTGAATCCTGCAGCTTTTTTACCAACCTGTTAGCTGTGTGCTGTGGGGTTTTCTCTACAAGGGACTTATCCACCTACCATCCCCTAACAGAGGACGCTGTAAGGGACTGATGAGACGACTGCAGATCCACTACATGCTGAGATCCATCTGAGGGCGTCGCACAGTGTCATCTCCTGGTGTGGTAAACCTATATACCAACTGCTTGTTTATTCCTACTTGATGTACGCAGAACTATTTACTTTTAACCATAAATTCACATTTTATACTTTAATACACTATGTGCGTTGTGTGCCTTGTTCTTTTGTTTTTTGTGTGTGGAATGGAGCAATTTGTTTGGCATCCCCAAGATACTGTATAGCTCAGGGAGAGGTATGTGCGTGTAACAAGTGGTTGAGTGTTATACCACAGTGAGGTATGATTAGAAACAATTTAACTAACAGCATTATTTCTGATGTTATTTCCCTCTCCCCTCCACTCCTTTTCAACTTGAGCTAAAGACCTATTTCAGGGTCTGGATCAAAGTAACATTAAGACATACTTAACGTCACGTTACTGTTAGTTAACACAAACCTATGTTAATAAATTCAGTAATGGCAATTTTTTTACCATATGATTAGCTTTGAGGAAACTATGTTTACGTAGGGAAAGTAATGGCCGTTCCTGTGTTCGGTAATGTCATGTTTTGAACCCAGATAACAGAGCTTTGTGGATCTGGGCCTTAGTCAGTTATGAATAGAAAAATAGATCAGAATGATTTATAAGGAAATCTTAGGAACCCTTATTTAAAGCAGCAAAAGCATTGAAGTCATCTACAAAGGTTAATCTACTCCTATAAGTATGCCCAATTATAGTTTGCCCAGATAATTCAATTATGTGTATTACGAAGATTTTATGGTATAAGAGACACAATTATTGTAAATTGGGTCCCCCGAAGAGATTGCATTCCATACAGTATATGATTTGCATTCAGTTTACAAATACCAAAGCTACATTTTCCTTCCCAGGTATCTAGAGTCTGTTCACAGGTAACTCTCCAAATGGAATATATTGGGAGATATATGTCAATGAGATCTTTACTAGATAGGAATTTACAGCAAAACTCATATTTCAGAGTCTGAAAATAGATTGTTCTTTGGAGAAATTTAACAATTTTACTAGAAAATGTCTCAAATTTGATTGAATTTATCAAATTTAGCTTCAAAATTTTCCCCATACTTTTTTGGCTAAAAAGATTGAGCGAAAAATTGGTGAACCAAATTTGGGCAAGTTCTCTCATCTCTAGAGGTTTGTACACTTTAGCATTCTACAGTATTAGAGAAAATTGTGTGATGTTACAAAGCTTGTTTCACAATGCATGCTAATGCACTGTAGTCTATACACTTGACTGCATACAGGTAAATCATTGTCTGAAACCTAGTTTGTATAGTATTAACAATGTACATGAATCATTGCTTCTACATACAGTTGCAACCAGACTCATTGTCACTGAAGCAGCTTTAAGAAAAGCAAAGTGCTGCGGCTAAAGGGACAGTAAAAGCTGCGGCTCCCTGCAGGGGGTCAATTCACTTGAATGAATCCCCCAAGAGAGATTCCCCACTGCCGGGTGATACCGTGCTCAGGATTCTGTGACTTCCTCTTGCATCGCGATCAGTTAGTCTGGCCATATTTGGAGTAACCAGCTTATGACTCAACAAAAGGTACTCTGGGATGGATATTGTAAATATTCTGTTACTTTGTTTACAAGATCACACAGTCTTATGGTATATAAAGTGATATAAAATGAAGGATTCATACCAAAGTAGACAGATGTAACCATTTGGTTCTTCTCAAAGTGCATGTGCAAGGAGGACCAACTTCCTAATGGAAGATTAATTACTCTTAAAAGATCAGTGTTGATAGAATGAATAAGTCTAGACTAACAAAGTACAGTAATTCACTTACAAGTTAGCAGTCATTCAAGTCAAAGGGCATTAGTAATCAATAGAAGCTACTGTACCACTGTTTAAAGAATAACCGCCATGGTGGGCTACCAGTTTTCTTTGCTGGCCTTCTCTAAATATGAAAATTACATTATATCATTGTTATTTCTTTGGCGTTAATTTAGTACATGAAGTGCAGATTTCCAGATCCACCACCCCTAGGCACGTACCTGGTGCAGCCTCCTCCATGCTGCCGCCCTCCATCTTCTTCGGAATCGCAGTGTCATTTCATCACCAATGCGGTTTCACATGGCATCTCATTGCCATGGCAATGCAATGTCATGACGTCATTTGATGCCGCGATTAGGCCAGCGTTGTCATGGCATCGGGACCAATATCCCAAAGAGCGGGGCCTCTGTGTATGGGGGGGGAATTTTTGCCGCCCCAAAATTTTGCCGCTTAGGGAAATCCACCACTGATACATGTGCAACACTAGGAAGAGAGCAGCATTTATCATTTATAAAAACAGTAGCGAAGAGCCCTGAACCTGCAATGGAAACTAAGAACTTAATCTGGAAAAAAAAAACTTTGCAGTAGGTTGCCTGCTTTTACCTGTTTATTCTTATGTGAGCAGAATAAATAATATTTTTCTGGGAGTTACCCTGTCTTGATCATTTTTGTTCCTGTCCTGCTGGGGCTGTGCTTCGTTCCACACGGATATCATTTGGACACTCTTTTCAACGGATTTTTGCACGCCATAAGGATTTACCAGAGGTCTTACATTAAGGTAACAGGCAGCAGCCTTATTATTGTTCCCCCCTCATAAAGTACATTATCTCTTATAATCTGCAGGGGTGAGTCATAGCCAGTCACTTGATAAAGACCTCTTGGAAGGATGAAATGTTTTGTTTTTTTGTGCTGATTAAATTTCTTTTGAAAAATCCAAAGTTGCTCTGGATCATCCATTTTTTGCATATACTGTATTCTTTTAGGCAGATATCCCTGAACCAGGAGCACCGGTCTTTGCAAGTATTTTGATTCTGTTTATTGTGGTGTGCAGCTTTTTCCTATTATGAGTCATAGACTGCGCCATATACTGGGGTGGGCATAATAAGGAATTCTCCCAAGTATTAATACCTGGAATATTTATGTGGATCATATACAGGTGCAGCCACGAGTATTCTAACACTGCTTTGAAAAATCTGGGGCATTCTCCCTTTAATGCTCTGACATTTCTGCAGAAAGACTAATGGCCCATAAGATTAACACAGCAGGGATCCCTGGTCAATTTTAATGGGACTGCCAGGGACCACCGCTTTGTTAATGCGATTGGCCATTAGTCTGTCTGCAGACATGTCACAGAAATGTTGCAGCATTACTGGGGAGATTGCCCCAGATTTTCCAAGGTAAGTGTTAGAATACTTGTGGCTGCACCTGTATAGGTATTTCTGGACTTTATTGACCTAACATTGGAAAATTCCATAGAGTACAGAGTATGACTAAGCACCATTTCAATGCCGGACTGCATTGCAGGGTGAGAGAATGGTTAAACATTTCTTGACTTTGCAGGACTGTTATCTGGTGGCTCTAGTATCCAGTGGCCAAGACAGCTTTAAAAAGTAGTGGTTTTGCGTTACATTTAAAAAAGATAACTATATGTGTTAAGCAATATGGCAATATTACCATGTATTAGGAAGCGTTATACAATATTTATTATAGAAACAGAAAAGGGGACTTTATTCACGAAATACCGTTATCTTTTTAAAGAGAATGGGACTGTAAATATGGAAATTAAAAATTAGTGACACTCTGGGTTTTTAAATAAAAAAAAATAGCTTCTCCACCCTAGAACTATCACATGTTGATTACTGGTAGTATCTAATCATTACTTATTTTTTAAGCTGCACTACCAGTTTATTCCACAACCACATGCAAGTTATTGGATGATGATAATAATAATAATAATAATAATAATAATAATAACAACTTTGTTTCATATAGTGCCTTTCTCCCAATTGGAATCAAAGCGCTTCACAATTACAATATAGCGTGTGCTACGCAGCACATAGGAATTTTTAAAGACACAGTCCCTGCCCAGATATTTTTGGTGCCTGAGGCACAGGGTGATGCCTTGACCTGTGCCTGCCCGACCGCTCTACCTCCCTGCTGCCTGCCTTGACCCAAGCCTACCTGACCACTATTCAGAAAGCCCAAGGTCACAAGGAGCTGACACTTGAAATTGAACCAGACTCCCCAAATTCAAACTCAGTTTCATTTTTTACAGTGTCAGTGTGGTGAAGAGATCTCAAATAAAGAGGCTGGTGGTCTACTAAACAGCCACTGCGTACCATACATTAATATTTTATTATTATTTATGATTTATATGTTGTGTGCTCTTTACATTTCAAGATTTCACCTGCACTATAATTCCACACTTTAAATTGCCTAAAGTTTTATTTTAGCAACTGAGTCAATATGAGACCAATGCCTTATATCAGTATAGTGAGATGTGTTGTAATATCCAGTCAATTAACTGCTATTCAAATGAATTACCAAGTTCCAAGGGAGAAGTTACAAGATTCTTCAATTATCTAGTTGCCTTAAAAACAGTTCTGTTTACTCTCTGCAAACCATATTTTTACCACCATTGCGTGTGACCGCCTACAGAGTACCAACAAGTACTAGACTCAGATGTACAGTAATTGTAGCTGGATTGTTTGTGATGCTACCTGTTTGACCACGAGGTGTATTGCTACATCTATATTGCTTTTTAAGATAAAGGCCATATTTATCACTACTCATCCCTGTTTCTTTCGGTATCGTTTACCACTTCCTTATTCTGTGCATACTGTAGATATGTGACCCCGGAGTGTGTATAAATGAAATTAGCACTAGTCTTTAAGAAATTATTATTTGAAAATAAAATGATGGACATTTTAAAGCATTAAATAATGCTGCCAGTTCAGAACCCCATCAAGACAGGAGTTGTTGCTTCTCATTCTTTATCTGTCTCTAGCATTCATAGGCTTCACAGGGATTTTTGTAAATTCCAGGTATTCTCAAGGTAAGTACAGTATAGAGAGTCAGTAGCTGCTGGAAAGCTAATCAGTAAGGTTGAATGATGACATTTCCAGTGCTGATTGACTTATCACAGTATGTTGTCTGGGTTCCATATTGGAAAAGAGCTAACACTCCATTCTGAGGAGGAAAAAGAATCGCAAACCAGGGGTCCTCCAGGACTGGGCCGCCCGGTCAATGGGTAACTGGAATGGCATGGATAATTACTATATGTGAATGGGACTCACAGAGGATAAATACTGCTTGATTCAGCTTTGATCATTATAATTTTGGTTCCACAGTTTGTTCAGATTCCCTAACTATCTCATAATAAAAGCAGTCCATATTTTATGTGGGATTTTTTGTGATTTTGAAAGGTTTTTGTCCTCGGGTTTTGTCATGCCTTGCGGGATTTTAACCTATTACCTCAGCTGCACAAGACAGCAGCTCTGACAGCACGCCAGATCAGCACCTGGACAGTTCCATGGCCTCAGTATGCCTTTGTATTTCTGATGCTTCACTCAGCTGTTCTAGATCAGTTCTCAGTGACACACCCCTTCACTTCCTATTTAAAGCGGCAATCCAAGCCAGCAAACATTTGTGCAAATTTTTTATATAGGATTGAAGAAGGGGTCTCTGGAGTTGAATTCCGTTCATTTCAGCTCCGGGGACCCCTGTTTCTGGAGATAGTTACCTCCAAAATAAGTGCTGTAGCCGCTGTCCTCAGCTGCAAGGGATCACATAATGGCCACTGTTGAAAGACCACGTGCCATGTGGGCCAATAGGAGGCTGTGACATCATTGGTGTTGCTTGCTATTGGCCAAAGTGATGCGGGAGCTTTAAACTTTAAAGCCCAGCTTGCTCAGCCAGAGTGGCTACCGGCACCTACTTTGGAGGTATGTGTCTTCGTAAGCAGGGGATCCCAGAGCTGAAAATAATGGGGCTCAGCTCCGTAAGCCCCCAGCTTCAATCCTATATAAAAAATAAAGACTTTGCAAAAAAAATAGCCAAATTCCTTTAGGGCCTTTAAGGCCAGCGCTATCCTCCTGTCCTTTACCAAATCAACTTGTTTGTTTAGCTCCTGTGACTTGTTATCCTGCTGCCAGAAACCAGCCTGTCTTTACCCGTGCCTGCCTAACTACTCTACCTACCTGCTGCCTGCCTGCTGCCTGCCTTGTCCTGTTCCAGCTTGACCGATATACCTGCCTGCTGCCTGCATTGACCCAATGTCAGTCTTATGACTCTACCTGCCTGCTTCCTGCCTTGACTCATGCCTACCTGACCACTCTAACTGCCTGCTGCCTGCTTTGACTTGTGCCTGCCTGACCACTCTACCTTCCTGACACTTCTGACAGTGTACTGCCAGGTCTGTCTCGCTCCAGCAACAAGGATCTAAATTGCTGCTAGAACGGCAGCAACTGGCTTTTATCCCACCTAAAACATAGATTCCATTGTCCACAATGTCCACAATGATTGGGCAAGCCTGCGGATGAAATCTATAATTCTCAAGGAAAGGGTTCTTCTGAGTAGGCGTAAGTATGGACTTAAAAAACAAACAAAGATGCCCAAAGCTTCTTCCAATGTGACAAAAATACACAGTGAAAAAAGAGCTAGAGTGCTGCGCTATTCTAAATAACTACTACTTATAATTGATAAATCACAACTAAACCTAATTGGTCATTAATAAAGGCTGCCAATATATTAAGGTAACTCTGGCTACCCTAGCCAGATACAGAACACGGAAAAAATGTTACCTAACTGTGCCAATGTGAAATGTCATATATGTACATAAAAAATAAAAATAAACAAATATTGTGAAATACAAATGGTACCAGTATCAAAAGTCCTTGATTAGGTGTCCATAACAAATGCATCTCAATGTCCAGAGTTCCTTGGATCCAATGGAAGATGAGTTGGTGGAATTCAGCACATATAAGAGGAGGGGAAACAAAAATACATAGTGTAATACTGCTAGATTAGTTGAATGATTCAAGGGGTAGGGAATGTTGAGTTCCCTAATGAAGGTTTCGGCAAGAACATGAGATGAATAAAAAATACATTTATTAAAAACAATGATGATTAAAAACAGCTCCTCTCCTCACAGTGGCAAACAAAAATTGGAATCCTACTTACTAGACCGAAGTAGGACATGCGCAGTACAGTGTCGTACTGTATTTTCACAGGAGCAAGCACTTCACGCTAATAGCAACCGTCCCCGGAGTCCCAACGCTATGCTCTCCAGACCCGCTGGGGCGTGATGTTCTTCCAGCGTGGTTAGCTGGTGCGGTTGGACGGCTCGCTTCCCTTCTCTTTGTTCTGGGTCTCCCAGTGTCTCGGATGTCTGGTAGCTTCTCTCGCGAGAAGTGATGGTGTCGCAGTCACAAGCCGGATATGACGTTGCGTTTTGGGAGGTCCTGGATGTTTGTAAGTAAAAGAGTGCACGTAGGTACTGCACAGTTTGTGCACATGCGTGGGAGTGGGGCAAACTCTACCCTACGCGTTTCACGGATCCTTCCACTTCTCAGGAAAAATCGACGGCCCCCAGACACCCGCGGGGACAACGTGGGGACCCTGTGTGGCCCACGGACACCCGCAGGGACCAGATGGAGGCCTACGGACACCCACAAGCTGGCCTCTGGTTTCAATCCTGTGTCTAAAAAAATTAAATCTGGTTTTATGTGGGGGCACAGAGGGTGAGTGGGTTATGTATTGGTGTTTAGTACATATTGTAATGTTTATTGGGAGCAGAGGGGGTTAATGAAGGGCCAAGTACCCCCTTCACTCACCCCCTCAGCCCCCAATAAACCAGCTGTTGTTCGTTAACCCCTTCATTGTGTTAGCGGTTAGCCGCTAAGGTAATTAAGTTGACTGTGATTGCATTTTTATTGCGTTGGATTGATGCTGGGGTCTCCGATGCTGTTATATATGGATATTAGCTCCAGACACCCCCTTCGCCAACTTTTCCTGGCAGGACGATTTTGACAGAAAATCTCAATTCTAGAGTGGCGATTAGCCTCAATAAGCTAATCAGGGCTACTAGAATAGTCCGAGTTTAAAAAGATGGTGATAAGTGGTTTATCGTTGCGCGTTTGGTGGAATTTGTTTTCTCTGTAAAAAAAATTGACAAAAAGTTCTCTTATCGCTGACTTATTGGGGTTTACTGAATCGCTGTAGGCTTTATTGCCGATGAGGTGCTGGTAAATGGATTATCGCAGCTTAGTGTATTGGCCACTATATCTATATCTTCATTTAATCCCATAGGGATTAGGGTCCTCGTTTAAAAAATCCAATAACTCTCTCATTTAGATAGAACCTAAACCCGATCACACCCTATCAAATGGTGGATTCTTAAATCCCTTGTACTTGAGAAGTAATGGATCCTGATTGTGATAGATCTTAAGATGACGGGAAACACTATGTTGTTCATTTCCAATTTTAATGTTTCTTGTATGTTCCGATAAGCTTCTCCTTAGATGTCTCTTCATTCACCCAACATATTGGGAACCGCAAGGACATTCAAGTAAGTAAATAACATGCTTGGTGGTGTATGATATACAATTCAGAACTTCAAAGGATTCTCCTGTACATTTAGACTTAAAATGTTTCTTATCTGAGTGTGATATTTTACAGGTATGGTATTTCCAACAAGAAAAATTTCCAACAGGCCTGGTCGTCAAATATATCTGTTTTTTGAGTACCTTTTGCATCATGAATTTGTCCAAAATCACTTGGTGCTCAGAATTTTTCAAAACATTTGCCTTTCTAAATATAACTTTTGGTCTATCTGAGACATGGGGGCCCAAAACTGGAACATTCAGGAGGACTCCCCTGTGTTTGTTTAAGATTTTCCTAATATCTCCTCCAACTGAATTGAAATTTGCAATAAAAGGAATGTCAATATTGGACTTTCCACTGGTGGTTGTTAATTCTATGGTTGGTTTAGTATCACTTTTATTGATTAACAAAGTGTTCCTATCTATATACTTTACCTAACATCTATTTCTGAACAACAATTTCTTTTTATTCTCATAAATTGCCCCAGGGGAATGTTATTTGTCCAATTTTGATTATGATTACTATGTGCCATAAGTAGACTATTAGCGTCTACATCTTTAAGAAATATTTTTGTTGTCACATGTCCAGTGAATCAGGCTTTCAAATCCAGATCTAGAAATTTTATCTTTTCAGCATCAAATTTTGATGTATAAGTCAAATTGTAATTGTTATTATTCAGGTACTTTAGAAACTTTTTAAAAGGTGTCCTCCTCTCCCTTCCATACTATTAATATATCATCTATAAAGCACTTCCATACTGTAATGTTATTCGAGAAGGGTTTATTTTGCCAAATAAAATATTTTCCCTAGTAGTAACTGGGTGCAAAGTGAGTCCCCATCGCCGTACCACAAACCTGTAGGTACTGCTGTACTGCTGTAAAAAGAGAAAGTAATTATGGTTAAGGATGAAATTGATACTTTCTACAATGAAATCCTGATTAGGAGTGCTAAGGAGCGGATCTTTTGAAATAAATTATTTAACCGCACTAATGCCTTAATTGTGGGGAATACACATATAAAGTGCCTGCACATCACAGTTCACTGAAAGGTAGTTATTTTCCCATTTAAACTCCTTAAAAAAAAAATTCAAATAGATATTTCGTATATGAGGGTCATTTCACAACAAATTGTTGTAAGAAATAGTCCACATATTACGAGACATTTGCTGTGAGAGAGCTGATTTCAGATATTATTGTTCACCCCGTGGGATCCACTAGTCTTTTCTGGATCTTCGGCACATGGTAGAACATTTGAATTGTTGGTTCCTTATTGGCTAGATAATCAAATCCCCCTTGATAGGATTTTTTATGATAGGGATAGCACCAATAAACCTTTTAATTCTTTAACATACATAGTAGTAGGGTTTTTATTACGTGGGAAGTATGATCGTAATCTTATTGCTTTAAATTCATTATCTGCTCTAATTTGGACTACTACTCCTGCTCCCTTGTCCGCTTGTCTTATAATCAAATTGCGATTCTCTTTTAGTGTACTTAATGCAAATGTTCATCTTACTCAAATTATGTTTGAACAAAATGTCCCAATCTATAAATGTATCAAATTCATTATTGATCAGATGGTGGAATGTTTCAACAAAACTACCTCAAGATTGAACTAGTCTTAATTAGCCTGCTCAGCTGGCTCGTTAGAGAGCTTAAAAAGGCAACAGCTCTCTGTTTAGCTCTCTGGATCAGAGAGCCCTGAATACTGAGGCAAACATTTAGATTCTTAAAGTCAGATGGGATGGAAACATCATACCAGAATTATAAGATATGTAACAAATGTTGCAAAAGGGCAATCAAATTAGCAAACATTGAAAATGACAAAAACGAAAACAGAAAGTAAGATCAACCCTAAAAAGTTATTTAGGTACTTTAATTACAAAACGATTAGAAAATAAAATATAGGACCCCTTCAGTGTGAGATGGGCAAGCAAATTATTAGACATAAGGAAAAAGCAGAGTTATTAAAAAAATTATTTGCCTCGGTATTTACCAGGGAAAAATCAATTGGAAAAATAGTATCACAGGAGGAAGCCACAATCTCTATATTAATTAATACTTGGTTAACTGAGTTAGAAGTGCATAAGCGGCTTGATAAAATAAATAAAGCCCCTTGCCCCGATGGCATGCACCCAAAAGTTCTTAAGGAACTGCATTGAGTAATAGCCAAACCCTTACATTTAATATTTAAGGAGTCCATTTCGACAGGCTCAGTACAACAAGATTGGCATAAAGCAGATGTGGTGCCTTTATTTAAAAAGGATCTAGATCACAACCAGGGAATTGCAGACCTGTAAGTCTGACATCAGTAGTGGGAAAGCTTCTTGAAGGTTAGTAAGGGATAATTTTCAGGAATAACTACTGGAAAACAAAATACTTAGTAATAGTCAGCATGGATTTATGAAGGATAGGTCATGCCAAACTAGCCGTATTAGTTTCTATGAGTAGGTAATTAGACCATGGTAATGCAGTTGATGTAGTCGACTTAGATCTGTCAACGCTTTTCACACAGTACAGAGAAAACAGATACAGACTGGCGCCTAGAAAGATAAAGTCCAATGAATGTCCAGATGTACTGGTAGGGTATTAAGCTCCTTGTAAGGTAATCAAATCCTGTACACCTGGATCGACTTTGTGGCACCGTGGATAACGTCCCGTGATATCACGTTAAAGACAAATACAAAGAAAACACAAAGAAAAATCATAGTGTACACTGCTGGTTATAAAACATATAACTTGAACAAACAAACATGAAACTCAAACATACAACACTAACTAACGCACATAAAACTTATACAACACTCAACATATAAACATAAACAAACAAGGCTGTAAAAACAGTTATAC
Organism: Ascaphus truei; assembly: GCF_040206685.1. Lineage (NCBI taxonomy): Eukaryota > Metazoa > Chordata > Amphibia > Anura > Ascaphidae > Ascaphus > Ascaphus truei. The sequence continues at coordinate 268,040,434 of NC_134487.1, read as the reverse complement.
TAATTGATTAAAATATAAAATGGACACTATGGTTCCATAAAATGGAGAAGATAGCCTGTTGAGGATGACCTGGTGGTTAAAACCAGAATCCTACTTACAACAAAGCAGATCAAAACAAGCATGTATGTCCAACTTTAACAAGGTAGCTCCCATGTTTTCCTCCGTAGCCGGCAGGCGTCTGCAGACCCGTCGCGATGCTTTACGTGTGCTCCATTTCTGCTCTTCTGCTCCTGGGCAATTCCATGGGCTCAGTGCACATTTGAGCTGCTGTTGTTGCTGCTGATGTTGCTGCTGCTGTTGTTGCTGCACTGAGCTGTTCTACATCAACCCTCGCTGACACACACCCTCACTACATATTTTAGGCCAGCCCTTTCCTTCAGTATTTTGCTGTATCAACTTTTTTGTTTGGCTACTGTGACTTGTTATCTTGCTACCATAGATCTACCTGCCTTGACCTGTGTCTACCTAACCACTCTATCTTCCTGCTGCCTGCTTTGACCTGTGCCTGCCTGACAACTCTACCTGCCGTCTGCCTGCCTTCACCCCTGCCTGCCTGACACCTCTACCTTCCTGATACTTTTGACCATGTACTGCCAGGTCTGTCTAGCTCTAGCCACTGGGATCTAACTCGCTACTCAGAGCCCGCATTGATGGGCGTAACAGATTGATTTAGCATAAAACATGGATTCCGCTGGAGCAAAGTTTCCACCATTTTAATGTGGAGCAGTGTTAAGTCTTCTATTTTTTGAGTTTGCAGATTAAATCCATAGTCTGCAAGGAAAGGACTGTTCTGAGTAGTTGTATGTATGGAGTTACTGTAGGCAAATTCTGCAGTAGGAAATAATGATTCCAATTGTCCAGCTGCTAATTCATAAAGCATTGAAGGCACTGTGCTAGGGTCTGGTTAGTGCATTCTGTCTGACCTTTTGACTGAGACCTGTGAACTGGGTTTTAATTTTCAGTAGGTTTCTGAAAGTTTGCCAAAAAACGAGAAGTGAACCAAATTCCCTGATCAGATACCACCTCTTCTGGGAATCCATGTAACCTAAGGACCTGCGCCAGACATAGATTTACAGTCTCCATGGCAGATAGTAGCCTTTTTACTGGAATTAAATGTGTGAATTTGTCCATTAATACCGGGATGGTATTGTAATGTTCTAAGAGGGAGTTCAACTATTGTATAAAAACTATTGTATAAAATCCATTGAAATTGAACCCCGCAGTCTCTTGGGAATAGGTAATGGTTGTTGGAGGCCACAATTGCTTGTTTGGCTACTGTGACTTGTTATCCTGCTTCCAAAGACCTGTCTGTTTTTGACCTGTGCCTGCCTGACCACTCAACCTGCCTGCTGCCTGTCTTGACCTATGCATGCCTGACCACTCTACCTGCCCGCTGCCTGTCTTGACCCATGCGTGCCTGACCACTCTAACTTCCTAATACTTCTGAAAGTGTACTGCCAGGTCTGTCTAGCTCAGGGATGCCGGACTGAGCCACTAATTGAGCTAACTGTGCTGAATTAGGGGTATCCTTAAAACCTGGCCTGTTGGCGGCATTTGAGTACTGAAGTTGGACACCCGTGGTCTGGCTCCAGCTACTGGGATTTACCTTATTATATAAAGTATAAGAGAGATATCCAGGCGCTACCCAAACTGGGATATATAGGGGAAATCACTCGTTCTTTTCAGAACATCACAACTTTATAGATCCTACAAGGTTCCCATCTGCTTTGTAGTCTCTTCCTGTGGCTCAAAAACCCCAAAAGGATCTATCCAGGATCCTTAGAAATTATATTATTACACACTCCACTGTCCCTACGTTTATTATTCTAGGGAACTTACACTCCCGAACTAAATAATTTGTTACCATTTTGTATACCTCAACCCGTGCTCCCCCTTTTTCTCTTTTATTTCCTTATTATATAGAGCCTGCAGCGATGCGCCTGACAGGTTTGGAATACTATCAAACATATCTTTTAAAAAATTAACGAAATGTCAAACAGCAGAGACAATGCTACATGGTTTAGTTATTTTTCTTCATTGTAACTCCAACATGTTACAGTATGCAGTGTGACTGGGCCTAGAGTGCACTGATTGGTAATATGCTAACACGGATGGAGCGCATACATGTGTGTGGTTTTCAAATGTGTATTGCATAATTTTTAAGAAAGCAAATACAGAAATGCATATATTGCTAGAATAATTTTGCATGTAGCTCACAAATTCAGTTATTTGTTCAATAGTTTTAAGTACAGTTCTCTTGTAAGCACTCAACCCCCCAAGTGATCAAGCTGATAGAGACACAACTGCATGGATAATCTTCTTTCTTATTTACTATGTTGTTCTATGATATAGCAATCAGCTGGAATCCTACAGTCTAATGTTGTTCTTTCAAAAATATGCATGTACCAATCTACAGAGATACTGTAGCAATAGCTGAGCTAAGGCAGACTGCAGAATAAACAAAGGAACAAGCTACAGTAGGTAAATGGAGATGCACTGTTCTGATTGAGGATGTCAACATCTATGCCTGTATAGCCAGCAGATTCTGAGCTCTTTGTATACATTTCCATTGATGCATTCAGTAAAGACCTTGCTACAGAGGGGGTAAGTGTGCTGTTCCATTCATAGCAGGGCACAGCTTAGCCAGACTCTGAACTGAATGGAGAGAAGGCTTGTTGAGATAACATAACTCCTGCAACGCCTAGTTTGTTTGAAATGAAATGATGACTGGAAACAAATATTGATTGAAAAAAGACTGAGTGTAATACTGGAAAAAGGGATCAACGGGCATGGTAGAGATTGGCAGTCTCCATTGAGTGTCAGTAGTTTCACAAGAAAATAGGCAGGGGTGGAGAGGAAATATTCCACAATTAAAGGAGATATGAATCTGTAAATGGAAGTAAAATCCTTCAACACAAATCTTTATCGGCAAAGCTCGAGACCTAGCAATACCAGTTTAAAGTGCTACTTTACAAATATAACAACATTTGCCTACATAACTGTTTCATAGTACCCAACCAATGTGCCCATCAGCCATACAGGTCAACATTAGGGAGAATTTGGTGAAATGTAAGCATGGCATTTTAATCGTCACTGGAATAGGAAACCAATTATTATTTAAAAATATATATTTCTCTCTCTCTCTCTCTCTCTCTCTATACACATTTGCAACTAAATATCACAGGGTCTCAACATTAGATAAGTAAATATCAGGGGTCTCAATATTAGATGGAATAATACTTCACAAAATCACTTGTACTAAATTAGCAATGGCAGAATAGGGCTGGGCTGAATGGCATTGGATTGGTAATGCTGGTACCATCTATGGTAGACATATGCTGAATGGCCTAGCTTAATGTAATTCTTAGATCACATCACATGAGTTGAGGAGTAGTCTATAGATTAAGTGAATAGTTAGGAATCCAAGTAGGCATTTATCTGGGGAAATCAATCTAGTGGATGATAAGAAGGTGTGTTAGGAAAAACAAAGACACGACCAGAGCAATGGATAAAGAACTTGGTGCAAGGATTGCAGGGGTGGAAGGGAATTACGGGAGCAGGATGAAAAACAAATACATTTAAATTTTGCACATTAACACCAGCCAATGCTCGGAGTTATTTTATTGAGTTCAGGGTGAAATAATCAACAGTGGTGAGAGAGGCGAGTACAACTCTCTTTATTGAAAGGTGAGTAGAATTATATTTTGTATATACAGTATACTACAGCCTTTTGCTTTTAGTCACATGCAGGTTTGTAGTTGTAAACACCCTGATCAATCTAGTTCTGGTGCAAACCTACTGGTTTCCAATGAGACAAAAAAAATGGGTTCTTCCTACTTTAGAGACTATATGCCCAACATACAGTACACCTCTCTTACATGTAGAGTAAACCACACTTATTGAAAGATTTTAAGGATTCGTGGTGTGTGAATGGCATCTGGTAATGGACTAAGATGAGCTGGAAAAGCAGTGATCAACAAGCTGGGTGGCAAAGGGATTCATTCATCATAGGACTCTGTCAAATAATATCAGCACCCTGCAACAGAGATGACTGAATATGGTCCATGGTACTGCAATCTCAACATAGAGAGTGCCAGTGTCTCCTGTTCAGGCAGAATTCTTAGGGTAGCAAGTTGCATATTGAGGATTTGGTCATAAGTGTTAGGCTCAGGGCAAATACCTTCATCATATTCAGTGCTGTGTTCCTCACACACGGTTCCCTAACAATAGACTGGGATTTTTTTTTTATTTTTTTTTGCATGGCACCCTTGTTAAGGTTCAAGGGGAACTGGAGCAGTTTGGAGACCAGGACACAGAGTAGGAATTGTCTGTGACTAGTACTATGTGAAATGAAATTGACATTGAGTTTACTCTCAAGCCTGCTGCTCTCCGCTGCCTGCACCAGTCTGGGGCAAGGGTTCGCAAACGGGAGGGCATGACATTTTCTGTGGGGGGTACGGCGCTTATAGATGCCCCACGCTCTTCCCCACAACATTTAAACAAAGTGCTGAGGGAGCACACAAGGCTTCTGTATGCCTCTTACCTGCTTTCCGGCGGCTTCTGGCAACGCGTCATCATGACAACGCAGAATCAAATGATGCCGTGGGGGTCAAATAGCAATGCGTTGCCGCGGCAATGCGACATCACATGACGTTGTGACATCAAATGATGCTGCTGATGTGGAGAAAATGTAAGGGGCGAGGGCACGAGCAGTAGGGGGAGAGTAGGCAGGGGTGTGCAAACAAAAAAGTTTGCTCACCCCTGGTCTGGAGAATACAGACATCCCATTCATAACCAGTGTCTACCTCTGGAGACTGCAGCATCAGATTGTTGTGGTTGCAGCAACATACAGTATGCGCAGGCAGTTGCCTCTTAAGGCACAGCCACTTCAGGACTGAAGATTGTGGAATTGTGCAGCAGAAACATTGTTGCACAAGTATATTTATCAGTGCAGAAATCTGTTGAACATACATTATGGTCAGGGCCACCGACAGTGGAGGACAGGTGGCCTTGCCCCGGGCACAGTGTCTGCAGGGAGCCCGACCGGCAGGCGCTGCAAGTTGGGCCCAACCTCTGGCCAGGCCCAGCTGCCGGTCCACTCATGGCCGGGCCCGGACTCTCCCCAGCTTCAGGCCTCCTCCCTCTTTCCCATGTATTGGGGGCGCGGGGGGGTTATATGCATTGGGGCTTTTTTTATATGAATTGGGTTTTTTTTATATGTATTTTTTTTATATATATATGTCTTGCGGATCTTTTTTTATATGTATTGGGGGAACCACTGCCATGACATAGCCAGCGATCAGCTGCCGCCCCAAAAGACACATTTCTTGTCTTTTGGCAAAGGTGGTTGGCAATCGCGCTTTCTGTAGGTGCGTGCAGGCAGTGACTTGGGCCCGCCCCATAGAGGGCCGTATCTTGTTCACGCCACGCACACCATAGCACGCACAGTCGCGAACAGTGGGGACGAGACCTTAGCCTGCTGACTTTAGTCCGGACTCACAAGTCATATTAACCAGCATTGCAAAAGCAATCTCACTGATTCCCACCATAAATGGTCTCACAGACCCTGTATAAAGTGTCATTTTTAAACATTCAATTTAAATGTCACTGTATGGTGTAAAAACTCCAAATCTCACAGATATACTGCAAGTGATAGGGCTGTAAAAAGTGTTTTCAAAATGTACCTGTTCCAGTAGCAATGGCTTTTACATGGATTTACTGAGACGTCTATCAATGTCATCACGCGTCTTACACTCTTCCATCTTTAAGTACATACCATATGTGCAATCCATTGTCTCAATGAATGAAAATATTCTCTTTCTTAGAGTTTCATTGGAAGATGCACAGTGCTACATACAATGACACGTTCTAAAATAATAAGTTATTATTAATAACTCAAATAAAATGAAGCAATAAAAATTCTTGAAGGTCCCAGTGTTGTGATCACGTCACCTATAGCCCTCTCCCCCCACCCTATCTGCTTTCATTTTGATTTTCTTTGATTGTTCTCTTCTCTCGATGAAGACATGACCACAGGTCACAGCCAAGGGGAAAAAAATAACATTCCAGAGCTACTCATGACAATGTTTTAGAGTCAATAATAGAGAAAATCATCTTTAATTATTCCTTTATAATCAGTGTTTCCTTTATGTCTCTATTCATGTGCACTGCAAAATGCATTTTGTTACCTCCCAACAGCTCAGGGGCTTAAAAAAAAATTATAATTATACCAGATACGGCATTGTTTTTTTTCGCAGGCTGTTATTTCTCTTTTTTTTCCTGCTCAGCCTCACAGGAATAATGTGGGCGTTAGTATTCTCTGAACCATTCAAATGGTAATTCAATCCTCTTCTTGAGATGAAGAAAAATGTACATACTGTATGGGTATATATATATATCTATATATATATATATATATATATCTATATATATATATATATAGATATATATATATATATATAGATATATATATATATATATATATATATATAATGTGTGTGTGTGTGTGTGTGTGTAGTTTTGTACCCCCCCCCTCCCCTAAGTGAGATTGGGGTGGGTATGCTCTTTTAGCTACTACTTCAGGGTGTGGTGCTGTACCTGTTGGTAAACAGGAGGGCTGAGTGCTCTGCGATGGTGTGGGGAGATCAAGGACAGGGGTAGAGGTTAAATTGATATTCCTCTGTGCAGCAACTCTAGACAGTATGGATCCTCTGTGTTGAGCAGGGGATGGCCCATACTGACAACTTTCCTTGCACAGCAGCAGACAGTAATCAAACTCCTTGTCTTTCTGGGTTTTATTGCATGCAGAGTATTCACAGAGTCATTACAGTTCTTTCATCAGCTCCCTCAATGATAGTGCCCTGCTTCAGGCTTTAGGCCTAGAGCAGGCCTGGAGTACCCCTCCTCCATCTCCTTTTGGAGGTGGAGAGCTGATGGTGTTCCTCACGCCACAGAGGGAGAGAGCGAATGAGACAGGGCCCTCCCAGAATTTAGGAGAGTGCCCCTATTTATAACCTAAGGTGGATGGCTGTAACCCTGCCCCTTCACAAGACAGGTTGAATACTGATTGGTTATCACTCACTATAGATGAACCAATCAGTACCCTTCCCTCAGGCTGCCACTCTCTGGTAGTTGCTAAGGCCCACCCTTGGATATTGATGACACAATCAAAGGATGCAAAAGCACACAAGGCTTTGAAAGAAGGAATTAACCCCTCCACTAACAGGACTTCCACTGGAAAGGTCCAGGCAGACCTATATATATATATATAATTAAAAAAAAGAACGATTCCTGCACTCCTACCAATTAGGCTAAGATAAAATAATAATCTCATGAAAAAGGGTATTTTGTTAAACCCTTTGGGCAAAGCATTTGTAAGCCTGTGTAGCCCTGTTTCCTAGAGAACACAGGCCACTACCATATGCTGTATTACCTGTAGGCTCACAGGGTCTGAGCCTCTGCCACGGAGAGCCTGGGGTACACACAATATCTAGAACTTGGTGCAGCACCTCCACCTGCGACAGCTTCTGCCCGAGGGGAAGTGGGTCTTAGGAGGACTCATATACAACACACACACAGCAATATCCCTTAACCAATTAACTTTACTTGCATGTACCATATGGATTATACCGACAGGTGTCCCTCCCTAGAGGAGAAACTATACTCGGCGTCTCGTTGAACGCTCGCCCTCCCTTCTCCCTACAACGGGTGATCCCACCCCGTGTCCAGTTCCCCTTGGGAATAGTTCTCCCACCCTCAAGTGAGTTAATGAATGTGTGTGTGTGACTGTGCAGCCACTGTGACCCGAATGAAGGATGGTACCGTTGGTGCACTTTAGAATTACCTGCCGGGCAGTCCAGTACCCGGTGCGGCTACAATTTTCACAAAGGATCAGCGAGGTGTAGATGACGTCACCCGTAGGTGTCTAGGGCGATCCCACACAGACACGCTGTGGCTCGATAGCGGGGTCTGAGCCCAGACCTCCCGCCAACTTAGAACTGTCCCAACGGTAATAATGTGGCAATAAGGGAACCGGAACCTAACTATGGCCAGTCCCTAGCTCTGCTTGTCTCTACAGGGACTCAGGGCCTAACTGGGCCTGGGGCATGTGGCCTACGTAGGGGGCGGTCTGCCTCCCCACACAGCAGCTCCTTCTCCTTTCCTCTCCAACCAACTCTGACCTCTCGTGCGTGCAAACACTTCCTTTTCCTCCTGGTCTCGCACCTCATTGGCCCAGGCGCATCACGGGGACCCACGGGGGCTACTGGGACTCGTCGTACTCTACCTCCTTTGCGGGCTTTCTCTCACCCTTGCTCTGCGCATGCGCAACCTCTGCTAGGCTAAGTCTGTGCTGGCGCCAACCACAACATGGCGGCTCCCTTGCGCGGAACCTCCATTATCGGAGTGTTCCCTAATTGCAACATTCCCACCCATAACAACAAAAGGGTGGAAAAGGGGGATCCCGGCTACATCCTCCCCCCTGTGGATTCCAACGGCCCCGCTTGGACGATACCTTAGAACTGGTACAACTTTATATAATGAAAAATTGCATAACATAAGACACATCCCTCTCTTAAATCAAAGGCCAGGGTGTGCAGCGCACAGCAAAGATGATGAGAGCAGGTCTTGCAGTAAAATTCCTTTATTGGTAAGTCATCTGGATGTGGGACAGCAGCAAACTTCAACGCGTTTCGTTCTAGAGAACTTTTTCAAGAAGTGCTGTATACTATACTATCACAGGTTTAAATACAGCTGCCCGCCGGGTTTTCGCGCCAAAAATGACGTCATCCGCATCATCAGGCCAATGAAATCATGTGTGCCGCGCATGCGCCGCGCGCCGGAGCTTTTGGGAACGTCTGCAGTCCCAGCCGCACTATCCACGCTCGGCACGTCATGACGTCATGGCCCGTCATCAAACCAATAGGATTCGTCCATGCCGCGCATGCGCCGCGCACCGGATCACTCTAGGAGCCACCGCAGTCCCCAGCCGCGCTCATCAAGTGCAGTGCGCCTCTCAGGATGGCCCCCACACTGAGAGCACGCCTCTGGGAGCTGCGTGTGCCTCCCTCCTGCTCCCCGTATTGGCGCATGCGCAGACGCTTCCTCCAGCTACCAAAGCGTTGAAGGACCCAATATGTGAATGACCATAACTTGGGGGCCAATAAAACATTAGGTTAGATCCCTATGGGCCACTAAAAGTCACCAGGCAGGCAGCTGCACATAAAAATACACATAAAAATACACAAAAAATAAATAAATTTTATATTAAACAAAACTAGTCACTAAACAATTCCTATAAATATTTATATAAAAAAACTTCACAAAAATATATATGAAAAGATTGTTAATAAGCAATATTTTAAGGAAAAAGGATAATATAGACAAAAAAGTATAGGTAAACATATATGAGGAAAACATAATCTGACACTGTTATGTGTTTGACAAAAATTGTAGTATAGAGATTGTTTTTATTATTTAAAAGAATTTATTATTTAAAACTTTCTGGATCCTTCAATGGCGTGGATATCACGCTTGGTGATAAAAATGTGGCCAATGTCTTAGCTCTTCTATATACAAATTTTGGGCCTTCCTCTGTATATCCAAAATTTGTATATAGAAGAGCTAAGACATTGGCCACATTTTTATCACCAAGCGTTTGAAGGATCCAGAAAGTTTCTCCACTAAAGGATCCTTTAGATGCAATCACTGCAATATGTGCAATTTCATGAAGCCTGCTCGACATGTCTTTTCCCACAACCCACATAAACGCTATACCATATACAGCTTTATAAATTGCAATACCACATTTGTGATATATCTTATCACTTGTGGCTGTGGGAAGAGATATGTCGGAAGGACCACAAGGGCCCTGAAAACAAGGATGCAGGAACACTGCAGATTGATTCGAAAACAAGATACTGATCATCCTGTGTCCAAGCATTTTACGGAATGCAGACAGGGAGGCATAAACAGCTTCTCATTCATGGGTATTGAAAAGATAATGAAAAAAGAAAGAGGGGGAAATGTTGTAAAGGCTTTAGACTGTAGAGAATCCTATTGGATTTTCACTTTAAAAACAAGACATCCAGATGGGATGAATGTGGAATGGAATCTCAATCATTTCCTTAAATGAGATCATTCAGAGTATACATATTTAAATATTCAACACAGAAAAAATTATAGACAAATTATATATATATAATAAATACCAACAGTCTATTGCCTTTTGCTTTATTACCCCCACATGTCTCCAACCAAATCTTGGACCAATTGACTTATCTTTGCTAAAGAGGTCATTATGTTTACTTAAGTACATTTATTGCTGTCCATGTATTCTGGTTTCTCCTAAAATGCATATGTACCTAACAACTTGTCATAAATTACACATCCATCTACGCTAACATGTATGTAACCATAGTACTGTAATAATGCTTAAGAGGAGAAAAAATATTCTACTCACAAATTCACATGCCTACTACATAGTCCTCCACACTACATATATAAACAAAGGCATCTATTCAACAATATGATTATTAGGCTGTAAACTCCATCCCACATATAGGAGCAAGCAATTTGCTGTTCTTCAGATATAGGTACAAGATTAAATTATACCTTTTTAATTTGTTTTTAATTTTTTCAGAATTCTTTTAAATAATAAAAACAATCTCTATACTACAATTTTTGTCAAACACATAACAGTGTCAGATTATGTTTTCCTCATATATGTTTACCTATACTTTTTTGTCTATATTATCCTTTTTCCTTAAAATATTGCTTATTAACAATCTTTTCATATATATTTTTGTGAAGTTTTTTTATATAAATATTTATAGGAATTGTTTAGTGACTAGTTTTGTTTAATATAAAATGTATTTATTTTTTGTGTATTTTTATGTGTATTTTTATGTGCAGCTGCCTGCCTGGTGACTTTTAGTGGCCCATAGGGATCTAACCAAATGTTTTATTGGCCCCCAAGTTATGGTCATTCACATATTGGGTCCTTCAACGCTTTGGTAGCTGGAGGAAGCGTCTGCGCATGCGCCAATACGGGGAGCAGGAGGGAGGCACACGCAGCTCCCAGAGGCGTGCTCTCAGTGTGGGGGCCGTCCTGAGAGGCGCACTGCACTTGATGAGCGCGGCTGGGGACTGCGGTGGCTCCTAGAGTGATCCGGTGCGCGGCGCATGCGTGGCATGGACGAATCCTATTGGTTTGATGACGGCCATGACGTCATGACGTGCCGAGCGTGGATAGTGCGGCTGGGACTGCAGACGTTCCCAAAAGCTCCGGCGAGCGGCGCATGCGCGGCACACATGATTTCATTGGCCTGATGATGTGGATGACGTCATTTTTGGCGCGAAAACCCGGCGGGCAGCTGTATTTAAACCTGTGATAGTATAGTATACAGCACTTCTTGAAAAAGTTCTCTAGAACGAAACGCGTTGAAGTTTGCTGCTGTCCCACATCCAGATGACTTACCAATAAAGGAATTTTACTGCAAGACCTGCTCTCATCATCTTTGCTGTGCGCTGCACACCCTGGCCTTTGGAACTTTTATATCAACAGCTGCACGCCGTGGAAGGGAGATTCTGGGAAGAACAGTACGTGAGTACATACCTAGGGCTAACCCAATGAGAAGGGGGGGTGTCTTTGGACAACTCACCCCAACCTTCAGGGTACCTTATGCCCACTTAAGGTTTAGTACTATTATTTATTATATACCCAGTCTACACTCCCTTCCATATATCTGGTCCTAGCACTGTTAGAGCACCATCACACATACAAAACCTCTCTTAAATCAGATTGTACATTTTGCTGAACATCACAATTACTTATTGTATGCGGCTGCGGGCCCACTGCTGAGCCTCATAACTGATCGTAGGCCATCCTCATGGGAGGTTGCCCGTTCCTTTGGCTTCGCCTTAACAACTGTTCGGTCACCCCCTTGGGGGAGTGACTATTTTGGTCTTGAACCTCAAGCTCTTCCCTTGAGGGGGGTTACAGTCTCTAAAGTATCCCGACTTGGTGCAAAACATGGGCTTAGTGGGTCAAGCGACAAATTTTCCGGAGCCACCCCCTGGGACGAGCGCTCCCATAGCCCTTTACCGAAGCTCCGCCGGGAGGTGCTCTCTGTGGAGGGCCCCTTTGAGAGGTTCCCTCTTGTGGATCTTCCGGAACATCGGAGTTCCCTGACTCTCACCCCCTGGGGCGAGCGCTCCCATAGCCCTTTACCGAAGCTCCGCCGGGAGGTGCTCTCTGTGGAGGGCCCCTTTGAGAGGTTCCCTCTTGTGGATCTTCCGGAACATCGGAGTTCCCTGACTCTTCTTCTTCCATGGATATCTCCCCATCCAACGAGGATGACGGCCATTCCACATCCCCCTCCTCTACTCCGGGAGTAAATGATTCTGATGCCAGATCTTCACCCGGCCCTCCGAGTCTTTAATGCAGTAGACTGGAAGGCCGGGCATTTGAGAGGCTACCTCGTACACTCCCTCCCGCCATTGGTCAGCCAACTTATGTTTCCCTGGTACTCCCAGGTTACGGAGAAGCACTGCATCACCAGGTTTAATGTCTCTGTGTTTAACTTTATGATCATACCGCCTTTTATTCCCGGCATTCAGCTTTTTGGTGGACTTCTCGGCTTGTAGGTAGGCCCGTTGCAGATTCTCTTGCAATCGCTGCACATAGCGGAAATGTGTAGTATTATGCACTCCATCGGTGGAGACACTCAACCGTATGTCCACAGGCAGTCTAGCTTCTCGACCGAACATGAGAAAGTAGGGCGAGAACCCGGTGGAGTCGTGTCACGTGCACTAATATTTCCACATGCCGACTCCATTCAGTCTTTTCCACCCCCGTTAACGTGCCTAACATGTCTAGTAAGGAACGGTTGAATCGTTCCGGCAGTGCATCCCCTTCGGGGTGGTATGGAGTAGTGCGGGACTTATTGATATGCAAGAGTTTCAGCAGTTCTTTGATTAACTTGTTTTCGAAGTCTCTTCCTTGATCTGAGTGGAGGCGTTGAGGAAGCCCTTTATGCATGAAGTACTTCTCCCAGAGCACCTTGGCCACCTTAATGGCTTTTTGATCTTTGGTCGGAAAGGCCTGGGCGTATCGGGTATAATGATCCGTGATGACCAACACATTCCCTATGCCACGGCTATCAGGTTCGATACACCAGAAGTCCATACATACTATGTCCATGGATCCAGTACTTTTTAAGTGGCCCATTGGGGCGTCCCTGGTGGGTAAAGTCTTCCTCTGAATACACCGTACACACCGTCGGCAGTGGTGCTCTAATGCTTCTCTCATCTTTGGCCAGAAAAACCTATCTCTCACTAGTCCAAAAGTCTTGTCTACCCCCAAATGGCCGTGTTCATCATGTAGAGCCTTCAGTACCAAGTACTGTAGTCTTTTTGGCAGTACTAATTGTCGTCTGTTTGGGTGATTATGATACTCCACAACTCGGGATAGCAAATTGTCTCGTATTTCAAATTTGTCAGCTTCTCGCATTAATAGTCCTCCTACATCCCCCGGGGTCTGTTGGAGGAGGGCCGGACGGTTTTGTCGGATGGCATAACGAATGGCCCCTGCGACCGGATCTTGTTCTTGATATCGTATCATGTCTTTCCAGGCTATGATCTTGTCTGGAGTAACATGCATACCACTGGGGTCTCGATAGGCTTCCGGGATAGCGTTTGCCGTACACACTACAGAGTCAGCCACTCGTAATTCAGAGAATGCCACTTGGTCATTGACTATGGCAGCTGTACAACATAGGGCCCTTATTCCGGGTCCCGGAATTTCTTCCCACTGATCTTCGTCGGGGGTAGTGGCCAGCCCTGGTCGCCTAGACAGGGTGTCCGCTCCAATGTTCAGGGGGCCTGGTTTGTATTTCAAGGTGAAAGTGTAATTAAATAGAGCGTCCAACCAGCGATGCCCGGCCGCGTCGAGTTTGGCGAAGGTCATGATGTAGGTGAGGGGATTATTTTCGGTCCGTACCTCGAACGACACACCGTACAAGTAATCATGAAGTTTGTCCACAATGGCCCACTTGAGGGCCAAGAACTCGAGTTTGTACACGGGTAGTTCTGCTCACTGACAGTAAGACTGCGGCTGATATATGCTGCAGGTCGCAATCCCTCTGGATATTTTTGATGTAATACGGCTCCTAGGCCGTTGAGGCTAGCATCCACATGTAATATATATACGGTTGTTCAGGGTTGGCATAGGCCAGCACAGGGGCCGCAGTCAGACTCTGTTTCAGATCCATAAAGGCTTGTTCACACTCGGGTGTCCTTTTGTCCCCGAAGGACTGTCGGGCAAGTGTGGCCTTCCGGCCTCTGTCCTCCGGATATATTTTGAGGAGGCCATTGAGGGCTTTGGCCCGTCTGGAGTATCCCTCCACAAACCTGCAATAGTAGCCGATAGTGAGGGGAAGGAGGTGTGAGGGGAAGGAGGTGTGAGGGGAAGGAGGTGTGAGGGTGGCTCGGGTATGAGGTGTGAGGGGAAGAAGGTGTGAGGGGAAGGAGTTGTGAGGGGAAGGAGGTGTGAGGGATCAGCGCTACCGGTCCCTTCCTCTTCGGGGTCCTCGCTACTTTGGGTGGACACCGGAGTTTCTGGGCCGACCGCACACACCCCGCAGACCATGGTCTGGGGCGTGAACTTTTTGGGGGACGGGCTTCGGTGGCGAGACTCTCCCATCCGACAATCATATGAGATATGTCCTTTCTGCCCGCATTTGTAGCAGGACATATCCCGGGGTGGGGTACGGCAGTCATACGGAGGCGAGGTTCGTCCCGCGTATTTCGGCCGTTCGGGACCTGGTTTGTCCGGTGGGTCCTCCTTCTTTTCAGCACTTCCTTTTTGCTTGGTGCTGCTGACTGCTTTAGCCTTCTGGGGAGAGTGAAGCATAAGATGCGTCTCGTGGTCTTTGACTGGCTGCAAGAGTTTGATAAACAAGGGAGGGGTCCTTGGGTTAGGTTATCGTGAATCATGTTTGCTATAGGGTGAGTAGGACTGGACCCTTGTAGGTATTGTTTGTGGAGGTATTCGTCCATCTGGGAGGCGGCCACATATTTATGATGCAGCAGGGGCCCAAGGTAGATTTGCACTCGGTGTATAAAGGCAGACAGGTCTTCACCATCCTTTTGATTGATGGCATAGTATTTAGCCCACAAGGCCCCATCATCCTCGGTCACACTATAGGCCTCAACTAAGAACTCGATCATCATACGAGCGGTTAGGTGGGGGCACTGCTCTCGATGAATGCTGATCAATGTGGACGCCGGGGGTCGTAAACACTCCATGAGTCATTGCCGTTTCACCACATCGGTGCAAGACCATTCCTCCATTACTCCCCTAGTGTGCTCCTTCCACGGGTCTATCCCGTCCTCTCCCGTGGGCACAGGTAGCGTTCCCGAGAAGGCCTTTAATTTCCGGTAGCTTTGTGAATGCGTGGCTAAGGTAAGTGCTTCTACTAACAGCGGTAAGCTGGAAGGGGCGGTTAACTGGTCTATCTTGTCATTGAGTTTCTGCAGCATATCACTACGCACCCCTACTTTGGCGGAGGCGCTAGACCCGGGATAGCTAGATTCTGATCGACAGCTAGCCACCTCGCTCGCAGGGTAGTGAGCAAAAGGAAGTGTGGGGTCGTCGTCATCTAGTTCCCCCACAGGAGGGTCCCGAAGTGGATAGACAAACGGGCTGCTGCCAGGTGGAGCATCAGGCAGCGGCAGATATTGAGGGACTGCAGGTTCAAGTACTACTAGGTCTCGCCGGCTATCTACTAGCAAGGTGTTCCATTTAGCATCTTGGTCTATGAGCACATCTACTAGGCGGGATTTGGCAAAACCCGGTAGTTGTTGTAGGGCCATTTGCAAAGTCTCTAAAGGTAAGGCCATGGGTACTCATGTCACAGCTACGGCGCGACGGGCAGGCGTGCGCATTTGCTGCACCCAGTCGCGTATTTCCTGTCGGGAAGGAAGGGCCATTAAGGCGGTAATTTTGTCTCAAGGGGCACCCCAGGTCCAAGATCTCAGTAGCGCCTCCAAATGTAGCCCTGCTTCCTAGCGAACACAGGCCACTACTATATGCTGTATTACCTGTAGGCTCACAGGGTATGAGCCTCTGCCACGGAGAGCCTGGGGTACACACAATATCTAGAACTTGGTGCAGCGCCTCCACCTGCGACAGCTTCCGCCCGAGGGGAAGTGGGTCTTCGCAGGACTCATATACAACACACACAGCAATATCCCTTAACCAATTAACTTTACTTGCATGTACCATATGGATTATACCAACAGGTGTCACTCCCTAGAGGAGATACTATACTCGGCGTCTCGTTGAAAGCTCGCCCTCCCTTCTCCCTACACCGTGTGATCCCACCCCGTGTCCAGTTCCCATTGAGAATAGTTCTCCCACCCTCAAGTGAGTCAATGAATGTGTGTGAGTAACTGCGCAGCCACTGTGTCCCGAATGAAGGATGGTACCGTTGGTGCACTTTAGAATTACCTGCCGGGCAGTCCAGTGCCCGGTGCGGCTACAATCTTCACAAAGGATCAGCGAGGTGTAGATGACGTCACCCGTAGGTGTCTAGGGCGATCCCACCCAGACACGCTGCGGCTCGATAGCGGGGTCTGAGCCCAGACCTCCCGCCAACTTAGAACTGTCCCAACGGTAATAATGTGGCAATAAGGAAACCGGAACCTAACTATACCCAGTCCCTAGCTCTGCTTGTCTCTACAGGGACTCAGGGCCTAACTGGGCCTGGGGAATGCGGCCTACATAGGGGGCGGTCTGCCTCCCCACACCGAAGCTCCTTCTCCTCTCCTCTCCAACCAACTCTGACCTCTCGTGCGCGCAAACACTTCCTTTTCCTCCTGGTCTCGCACCTCATTGGCCCAGGCGCATAACGGGGACCCGCGGGGGCTGCTGGGACTCGTCATACTCTACCTCCTTCGCGGGCTTTCTCTCACCCTCGCTCTGCGCATGCGCAACCTCTGCTAGGCTAAGTCTGTGCTGGCGCCAACCACAACATGGCGGCTCCCTTGCGCGGAACCTCCGTTATCGGAGTGTTCCCTAACTGCAACATTCCCACCCATAACAAAAGGGTGGAAAAAGGGGTTCCCGGCTACATCTGCATGCCACATCAAGGCATACCTGTTAATTCAGGTACCTACACAATTTATTTATTTATAAAATATTTTACAAGGAAGTAATACATTGAGAGTTACCTCTCGTTTTCAAGTATGTCCTGGGCACAGAGTAAAACAAATAACACATGGTTACAAGTACAGTTACATAAATGAACAGGGTATACATTATATACAAGACATTGCGTGCACAGTTAAAGAAAATATATATTATGAGCGTATGAAACAGTTACAGACCAGGTTAAAATGTGAGACAGCCTTAGATTTGAAAGAACTTAAACTGGTGGTGGATGTCAGAGTCTCTGGTAGGTTGTTCCAGTTTTGGGGTGCACGGAAGGAGAAGGAGGAACGTCCGGATACTTTGTTGAGCCTTTGGACCATGAATAGTCTTTTGGAGTCTGATCTCAGGTGATAAGTGCTGCAAGTGGTAGGGGTGAGGAGCTTGTTCAGGTAGCTGGGTAGCTTTCCCATGAAGAATTTAAAGGCAAGACAGGAAAGGTGAACTTTGCGCCTAGACTCTAGTGTTGACCAATCTAGTTCTTTGAGCATTTCGCAGTGATGTGTGTTGTAGTTGCATTGGAGAACAAAACGACAAATTGAATTGTAGAGGGTGTCAAGTTTGCTAAGGTGGGTTTGAGGAGCCGAGCCATATACTATGTCTCCATAGTCAATAATTGGCATTAGCATCTGCTGTGCTATACGCTTTCTGACGAGGAGACTTAGGAGGATTTTTTCCTATAAAGTACCCCTAGTTTGGCATAGGTCTTGGTTGTCAGGGTATCAATGTGCATCCCGAATGTTAAGTGGGAGTCAAACCATAAGCCCAGGTATTTAAAACTAGTGACAGGTGTTAGGGTGGTGTTAGCGTTGGTTCTAATCAGGAGCTCAGTCACTGGAAGCTTTACAAATTTAGTCTTGGTCCCAAATACCATTGTTACAGTCTTGTCAGTGTTTAAAAACAGTTTGTTTTGGGAAATCCAGTTTTCGAGTCTCAAAAAGTCAGACTGAAATATGTGTTGAAGGTCAGAGAGGCTATGGCTGTGTGCATATAGGATTGTGTCATCTGCATACATGTGTATTGAAGCTTCCTTACAAGCTGTGGGAAGATCATTAATGAACACTGAGAAGAGTAGGGGCCCCAGAACAGAGCCTTGCGGGACACCACAGGTGATATCCAGGGGGTTGGAGTTAGAGCCTGAGATGGACACATGTTGGGATCTTCCTGATAGGTAGGACTGAAACCAGTTTAAAGCATGTTCCCCTATTCCAGAGCTCTGGAGTTTGTTAAGCAGGATAGCATGATCAACCGTGTCAAAAGCCTTTGCAAAATCTAGGAATACTGCACCAGTGAGTTGTCCCCGTTCCATTCCACACTGGATTTCATTGCAAACTTTTAGCAGGGTAGTTACGGTGGAGTGGGACGAAACCCAGATTGGAATTGGCTAGGGAAATTTGTCTTGGTATAGAAATCGCTTAATTGGGAGTGGACACATTTTTCCATGACTTTGGAAAGAATTGGGAGAAGTGAGATTGGCCTGTAGTTTGAAACAGTGTTTTTGTCCCCACTTTTGAAGATTGGGACAACTCTGGCAGTTTTCCAGGTCTTAGGGATATGGCCTGCAGACAGGATAGAGTTGACTATGGACGCAATTGGTTTGGCAATGGCTGGAGCACCAAGTCATAGGAACCTAGATTGTAGTAAGTTGGGTCCACATTGGCTGCTTAGTTTTAGTTTGAGGAGCGCTTGTATAATCTCCTCTTCAGATACTGGGCCAAATTGAAAATTGTGGGCAGTGTTGGGAGGGGGTGGGACTGTAGGGGGATGAGATTCAGGTTTGTGGTTTGGGCTGCGTTTCGCTAATAAGTTAGTGGCACACCCCACAAGGCAGTATGTATTGTAGAAAATTCAAGTACAGCCGCCAGCACGCGGAGGAGATAGAAGCAAATTACTTTTACAACAAGAGGCCAGGTTCATTTATGATCTGAAAACGATGGTACCCTATGGACTGAATGAGGAACTGAAATTTAGCTGCTTTTTATAATTATTAAATTTTTGTCTTTGTGATCCCATTTCTGGATCTGATTCATTCATGTTTCGTTTCACTCTTTGCACAACACTTTTTTACACATTTGGTTTTTCCTTATCTTTTTTCTTTATTGTTTTTTTGCAATTGACTGTCAAGCATTCATGTATTTATGTTTGGTGCTATAGCCACAATTAGATAAACTAGTACAATATTTTAAAGTTGTTTTATTAATTAAAATGATGTGTCTTATAATGTTTTTAACAGAGACCTTAGTGTTTGTAGTGGTCTGATCCCTTACATGGGTTACCATGACTACTTACAAACATTGCAATCTACACATGCGCTTCTATGAGTGCTTTTTTTGGACTCACGGCAAGCACTGTGACATAGCATAGGAGGAAGGGAAGCCTATTCCGATTTGCACATGTGCAGTAGCATTAAAGAAGCCAGGAGATGTGCTGCATAGACGCCAGCAATGAGAGTACTTAGAGTACTAAGATGGCGATTTCGCTTTGGACTTGCACATGCGCAGTAGTTCAGGAGAATCCTAGGAGACATCCAGAAAGGACTCCGTCGCCATTTGCTGACGTCATTGAGTGCCGTCGGCAATTCAGCCAGTTTAGCAGAACAGGAACAAAGTAATGACACCATTGCAATCACTCCAGGTAAATATTATGCTTGACAGCTGCTGCACTATGTCATATGCTTTTGTATTTGATTTTAATTGGTTTAATGGGTGTTTTGTTGCGCTGGGTGGGGTATAAGTAGGAGTCATGGTCATTGCACAGCCCTGAGGAAGGTCACTCTCTGCAGACCAAAACGTTGGCTGAAGTGCCTGTATTTTCTACAATACATACTGCCTTTGAATATACCCCGGTGTGCTGTCTCCTTATAACTGGACTTCAATCTGGTAATATATTTTCTATTTGAATTTCTATGGGATAAGCATCTGGATACCTTGTGATATGTGAGTGCTGGTTGCTGCAATTATATAAATAAATATATATATATATATATATATATATATATATATATATGAGAGAGACTAACAAAACAAGAAAAAGCAGCGCCTAAAAAAGGTATTAATAGTGATGAAATGAATATATGTGATATTAATGTCAAAATGACGTGATAAATGTGATAAATGTGTTAGTGCCTGTGCATGAAACAAATAAAATATTAAATTAATTAAATGGATGGATAACTTAAAATTCACACAATACAATAATATGCAAAAAGAAAATAAAGTGAAAACCAGTCCTTTGAAAATAGTTCATCAATAAAATTGGTGACGTGGGTAAAAGGGGTCTCCGGCTGCTCTCAAAAGGATAAACCACATCCTATGGAATCTGTAGAAAAGAGAGAGGAGAGAGCGCACGCCCCATAGTATAAAACTGTATATTTAATGATGGAAAACCCTTTGACAAAGTCGCCTGAGTGTGACGAAACGCGTCAGGGAGCGTCATCACGTAAAACGTACGGACATTACGTCATCACGTGTGCGCATGAACAGGCCGGTTCGTGCGTCCAACATCACAGAGGCCATCCAGCAAGGAGATTCTCTGGGATTCCAGCACGATTTCTGTGATACTTCTCTTACGCCCTGAACATCCTGATGATCACAGATCCTCCATCATCTCGAGACTGACGGACGTTTCAGCGAAGCACAGATACCGGATGGTGGTGATATTATCACGACATGCTTTTAACACTTTTACCCTTGTGAGTGTATTTCACCCCCCCCCCCCCCCCCCACTCCCCCTTCCCATCATTAAATATACAGTTTTATACTATGGGGCGTGCGCTCTCTCCTCTCTTTTATATATATATATATATATATATATATATATATATATATATATATATATATATATATATATGTATTAGTTGTCCCATGGACTGGTGAAACCAGTATCAACCTTACCTTTGCTATAGAGGTAAACTGGGTGCACAAATTCCCTGGTGTGAATATAATAAAACTTAAACATATATATCTCTCTGTCAGCCTTACACATCCACCCACCAAATATATAAAACATTCATTAATGTATATAACCTTGAATTGCATATACCACTAACACAGAGAAAAGAACAAAACAATGTCAGATAAATGTTAATAAATTGATGAGGAGAGGAGAGAACAGCTGAATGCAATATTGGGATAGAGTTGGAAATATTACAAATACTAATTTCTGACATTTTTTTGTTCTTTTCTCTCTGTGTTAGTGGTATATGCAATTCAAGGTTATATACAGTTCATTAATGAATTTTATTATATATTTCTTTAGGAATATGCCACCATGTTTGCTTTTGCTGACTTTTTTGTATTAACTATTATCTACAGTATGCATATATTAATTATTACTCCGCATTAATTTGGAGACAAGCTATGTCTTAAAATTTAATGACAATTTATTTAGCTTGATAATATAATTTATTTAATCTGTTATTCTTAATTTTAGTGCAAATCATATTAGTTTTGGCAATCTTGTGGTCTTTTTCTGCACTTTCTTATTTCTTTCTTTTTCCATCTTTTCTCATTCTTTTTCTTTCTCTCTATCTCTCTTTCTCTTTCTTTCTCTTTCTTTCATTTTCCTTCTTTTTCTTTCTTATTCATTACTCTTGTCTCTGTCCTTTTTCGTATTCCATCTTTTCTCCATTTACTTTGCTAGATAACCAATTGACATCAGCTGCCTTTCATCTAGGTGGGAGGTATAAAGATTCCCTACCTCCCCCACTTTGCTACTCCTTGAAAAAGTGCCACAGGGGGCGTGAAACGCGTGGGAGGAGAGTCCAGTCACTGTCTGTGTTTGTGCTTTTTATGTAGTTTTTTAAAATATTTTTTTAATTTCTTTTGCTGGTGAGTTCTCAATTTTTCCCTTGTAGCGGCTGTTGTTTTGATCTATTTGTGCAATATGTAGTAGCAGCACCTGGCCATTTCATGCACATGATGAGGTACATGACATCGCTGGATGAACAGGTGAACCTTCCTCTGCTTTTGTACTCCAGATTCCTGTGTGATATTTGTATTGTGCCCGCTCCGTGGAGCATTGCGCAGGCTTTGCATCTTGCGTCCTGGCATGGTCTTGTCCCGCATTCAGTTGTACTGTTGAACACTTTACTCCTCACCATAATTTTCTTGAGATTATGAGGTTGTCTGTTTGATAATAAGGGTGTTTCAGGGAAGACCTGTTGCAGTCTTGTATCTTCCTGGAGATTGGGTTGTAGTTCCTTGGCGATCTTGTGTAGGGCTTCTAGGTGTGGGTTACATGTGACCACCAAAGATACCCTGTCGCTTGCCCCTTTCTGTCTGTATTCAAGTAGCTCACTTCTTGGTATTCTGGTGTCTTTGTGGATTTGTTTGTCTACAATTCTGTGGTTATATCCACGGTTTATGACATCTGATCTCAAGGCTGTAATACACTGGCCTTTTTCTGCTGTGTTGGAGCATATCTGGTTGTATTGTATGGCTTGACCGTAGATGGATGCATGCTTAGTGTGTGTGGGGGGTGGAAGCTGCTGTCCCTAAAATAGCTGGCTCTGTCGGTAGGATTGCCGTATACAGAAGTCTTTAGTTGGTTGTTCTTTACAGTAATGGTGGTATCTAGGAAATATACTACGTCCGGGGAATGGTGAGTGTGTGAATGTGGGCACTTTATACATTTATATTTACACACATACATACACACACACATACAAACACAAACTCTGACATCACTAACATTCAGGGACCATTTAACACCTTAAGTCATAAATCACATACTGCACAGGGGGAGGGATAGGTTTCAGTCACAGATAACATTCCAGGATGCACTATTTTTAAGTAAAAACCGCTAGTAAAGCTACTGTTTCTTTTACATGCTGTGTGAGTAGAACTGTATTATTGTTCTGTGAGGAACAACTCCCGCTTTGCTGGGAGCCATCACAGGTGGAGGCGCTGCACCTGGTAAGAGATTACCCCTACATATACATTGCCCCAGGCTCTCCGTGGCAGAGGCTTAGGCCCTGCGAGCCGACAGGTTAGACAGCATAGGTGGTATACTGTATTCAGAAGGAAACAGGGCTACATACGGTACTGTGTTGTATGGTAATAATATATTAAGCACAGGCAAGTCCAATATGAGTCTGGGCATACACAACAAGGATGCATCAAAAGTAAAGGGGTTAGGCAGAGGCTAATCTAAAATCTGGTCGGAGTCATACACTTGATACTTAGCTGACGGGGGTAAGGCAGAAGCAAGGTCCAGAGTTTGGTTGGGGTCAAACACATAAATAGCTACTATAGGGAAAATGCTGCACACCACATAAAAATAATATAAGGATACAACTACCGGTGCTCCTGGTTCAGGATTCTCTGTGATGATCCATCTCTCAATGGAAGGTATAAAGAACAGGGCTCCACGGAATTTTCAAAACTAATTTATTGCCAACAAAATAACTGACATTTCGGCCACACTTGGCCTTTCTCAAAGCAGAATTGCATGCCATTCTGCTTTGAGAAAGGCCAAGCGTGGCCGAAACGTCAGTCATTTTGTTGGCAATAAATTACTTTTGAAAATTCTGTGGAGCCCTGTTCTTTATACCTTCCACTGGGTCAAACACAGGCAGAGTAACTTGGATGCATGAAACAGGAGACAGGAGTGTGCAAACATGCAACTAGGTGAGAAACAGAACTAGGTACATAAGTAAGGGGGTTCTTTGTTTAAATTTTTTGGCAAAAGGATTTTAAGTCTGCAACCACGTCATGGTAAACTCTCTTTAGCAGGTTCTACACTTCCCATAAATGCTTTCCAAACCTCACTAAGAGGGAGAAATTTCACTGTATGCGGGTCACAAGAAGAGGACAAGCAAGAGTCCATGTGGAAGTCCAGGCAGAAGTCAAAGGAGGCAATAGGCTGGTCACGAGGGAGGAAGGGTTGAAGGGAAGAAGGGAAGAAGGGAGAAACACAGGAGATAGAATACCATGCACAGGACAGAAGTTAGTGGACATACAGTCTTTTAAAGGGCAAATACAGGTGTAGGCAATTGAAGCTCAAACTGAGGTTGCTTTCCTGTTTTGGGAATGAGGGAATTACCAGGAAGCAAGATGGCCATGGTTGCTTCAGTGTGGGAGTGAGGAAACTTCCTATAGACGGCCATCTGAAGACAAAACATCCTCAATTGTCAGCCATGTTGATTGAGGCAGTGAAACCCGAGATGTTAGACTTTCAGGGTTTTACCGGTGTCGAATGGGAAAGGCTGATATGGCAGATCCTGACATCAATAGTTGTAAGACCTGGTCTTCATCCCCCTACTGGATTGCTCGTATTGGTGATGTTGTCACCCCACCCAGTGTTTTGGCCTCGTCTGGCCTTTAGTTGCCTCTACTCTAAAAAAAGGGACAAAGACGGCGGCTGAGTCGCTTTCTGAGGAATCCGGGAACTCTGTGGTCCTTTGATATCGGGATGCAGGTCTGGGGACTCTCCATCTCTAGTCTTCTCTCCACTGCCACAAATAGACCCTTCCCAACGAATAATCTTGGCTTCCCTCAGGAACTTATTCCGTTTTATTATTTCGATCTAACGACTGAAAGAACAAATTGTTTCGTCAAGCTTTTTTGAGGCTAGTCAGATTTGCACCTCGCAATGAGAGCTTCAATACATCCTCTAATTTGGTAATCTGTTGTTGGGTATCATCTAATTCCTTCCCATAGTCTCCCTTATTTGTTTTTTCCTTGCTCCCTTTTTTCCCACCAGACCTTTAGATAAGTATCATCTATTTGACTATCTTTTTGCACAGTGTTGGCTTTTCTTTTTTGCTTGATTACCTGTATATACTTTGTAACCCCTGCTCCCCTGTACCTGGGGAGGAGCTACCAATGCTGCTATTACCTGTCTGGCAACCAGGGGCCTGAGCCTCCACCACTGGGAGCCTGGGGTGATTCTGGTTCATTTCGGTGCAACACCTCCACCTGCAAGGTGTCCCAACGTGGCGGGATAGGCCCATTACAGGAACAATACCAATAACACACATACTCAGGTATATAATCACAACCTTTACTGAACACGCTATAACAGTGTTACGCCGATGCTCGCCACAAACCGGGACCGGACCGCGGGGCTGAGGTGGGGTTATATAATCACCAACCGTAGTCCACGCAGACTGATCCGGAGTGCGCAGTTCATAGTCGTACATCGCAGGGTCAGGATTGGAGAAGGTAGCATCGTCGTTAATGAAGCAGGAGTTCGGCAACAGGAAGTCAGGAGTTCCCCGCTTCAGCTTAGGAGCGTGAGCGCGGGAGTGGCTGCTGCGCGAGGAGCGTCCTCGGCCCATGACGCCGATCTCAGCAGGAGGAGACAGCAGGCTGGCCGAAGTTCACCGCAGGACAGCGTCGGGAAGAACCAACGCTTCAGCGCAGAAGTTCAAGGCAGACCTCTGCGAGAGGATAGCAGCAGGTCACAGGAAAGGAAGGGTAGCCACTGCTAGGAGGGAATGCAGCAGAAACCAGTGCTGGCAACAACGCTTCAGCACAGACGTCCAGGGCAGGCCACTGCAAGGAGATAGCAGCAGGCCAGTGCTGGCAACAACGCTTCAGCACAGACGTCCAGGGCAGGCCACTGCAAGGAGATAGCAGCGGGCCAGTGCTGGCAACAATGCTTCAGCACAGACGTCCAGAGCAGGCCACTGCAAGGAGATAGCAGCAGGCCAGTGCTGGCAACAACGCTTCAGCACAGACGTCCAGGAACAGGCCTCTGGATACTCAGGAACTTGAAGGAAAGAACACTTGGAGTGAGGCCTGGGGCGGTTTGTGGCAGAGACAGTAACGTCCAGGTAGGAAATTATGCTCGGCGCTGGTTCAGTGCCAACGCCTAGAATATAAAGGGCGGAGATCCAATCACAGGAGGAGGGTGTGTGAGTATTCCTCCAATGATGCAGCACAGGACAGAAGCTGCAATTGAGAGGCAGCACATGTGCCTTTGATTGCCAGGGGAAGCTTGCAATTGCATGATTCTGCAAGGCTATAGTCAAAGCCAGTAGTGGATTCCTTACAAACAGTACCCTGTACCACACAGTATGATAGGCCAAACCCTATACCACCAATGAGTGTCCTCAAAGTACATAGGGGCTTGTGTGCCGTTGGACAAAGGCATCCATCAGATCCAACGTTGTCATCGCGATGGCGTCCGCCTCTGCGTGGGGTGAATTCTCTTGGAGTCTCTTGCAACTGGGATGGTCTGGTCCCAGACCACAGGCCGCAGTCACCGGGTGGCGTCTCACCTGTGCTGTACCTTACTAAAAGCAGCTACTGGAGAAAAGGAAAGTCCCTCACTATGGGCTTTCCCTGTAGCAGCTACAACCTACTGTGAGTTGGGGCCTAGCTGGAGCCTAAAGGGGGAGATCTGGCCTAGTCCAGGGAAGCACTGCTCTCTGGACACTACCTGCTCCATTGGGGTTCCTCTTCCGACTGGTGTGGTCCACTGAGCATGCTAAATGTATTTTTCTGCCTACCGAGATCCTAGCAGCCCTATTGGCTGTGCTAGCCCATGTGTTGTGCAGCCACTGGGGCTGCTGGGAATTGTAGTTCCCCGGCAGAGCTTTGGATGTAATGGCCGTCGCTATACTAGCTCCTGCACATGCGCGAGGTGGTGCAAGATGGTCGACGCAACTCGTAATGTCCTCTCGCATGCATGACGGCCCCCACTGTCGGGTGTGCTTTGAACCTCCGGGAGACCCGGTCGCCCAGTGCAACCTCTCTGCACCACCGCAATCTTACAGCCGTCCCCCTCACGCAGCCCGGAGGTAAGAGGGGGACCTGCTACATCGTGTTGCAGTGCACTGATACTATTAGCCTCTCTGGCTTTATTACTGTTTACTGATGTTCAGTAGGCTGACTGCGTTACTCTGATTATTTGATCCACAATATGAGTAAAACTCTTTTGCTTTCTATAATAATTTTGTCTTGATACTTTTTCGAATGCTAGGAACCATTTCTGTCTCTGGTTGTATTATTGTGGGGGATAGGGCCACTCCCTGTTCCCATTGCGCCGTCTTCACAGAATACTACTTTTTAAAGCTTTTTCTAGTGCTGTCTATACCTTATAGTTTTTCTAGAATATTGTTCGTATTTTGCGGTTCACAACCTTTTTTACTGTATCTTGTAATTGTGTTGTATTTGTTCTGCTTTTTTTGGTGGTCAGGGTTTCTCACACTCCCCAAACAATGTTTTCTACTGTGGGTAATTAATTTAGGTGGAGATCTGTATTTTAGGCACACTCCTGGCACCTAATCCGATTTATAATTGTATTAATTAAAAATGGTTATTTAATAGATATAATTAACAATTGGCCTATTGACAGCTTTTTTGGTATGTATACAAAAAGAAGGAAATTGACCTTTCACAATGGCTTTATGTGTCAAGATGCTTATTGTGAAAACTGGGAGATGAGCAAATGGATAAACAGCATCTTGTTACAGATGCAGCGGCCGTTATTCGAACATTTCACGCGTTGTATACCTCAAAATACCTATGTCATGGCGCGTGATTTCTTCCAACCTTACCGCCTTAAGACGCGAGTGCAGAAAATGGCATTTTAGTGTTCTGGTTTTTAAACAACTGCAAATTCACACAGTAGCACAATTGCACAGTACTGTACACATTACAATTCATTCATTTCTGCCACGGATACGTGAAGAATTGCACCCAAAAAAACAGAATCCATGAAATTCAAACAAAGCAACCGCGATAAACATGTGCGCCTGGTGTGATTGGCCACGTAAATGCCGCATGGAATACAGCAAAGCACACGAAAACGGCTCCGTGAAATGTTCGAATAACGGCCGCTGCATCTGTATGCAAGATATATGAATAGGGGAAGAATTATAGGTGTCAAAATAGATCCTTATTATCAGGGATGCGCAAACGTTTTTTATTGCTGTGCCCCCCCCCCCCTTTCTGCCTGCTCTCCACCGTTGTTGTGCCCCCCCCCCTTTACCTCGTGCTGCATCAAATGACGTGACTTGTGGCGTCATTTTACGGCACATTACCATAGTAAATGTGAAGTCAGATATCCCCGCGGCATGGTATGCGTCCTGAAGCCGGCTGTATCACGGTAAGTAGAGGTTGCAGAGGCCTCCCATGGTCCCCCGGCATTTAATTGAAATGCCTTGGGGAAGAGTGTGGGACCTCTGCAATCGCCCACGTCCCCACCCCCAAAAAAATAAATAATAATTTGTGCACCGCTGCTTTGTATAATTCTCATAGTTCCAATGTATATAATCTAAAAGAAAACACCACTCTTGTAGAGTAAGGACTATTCTTCTGAGTCAATCATTTTCTTTGAAATACAGACCTCAAATCTGTGGGGCAAAGTTAGTACTTCTTGATGCATTCTGCTGTTGATTGCATTTTTATATTCATGTGTTTGGGGGTATACAGTACATCACTGTACCATTGTCATGAAAATGATAAAGTGACCTGTTTATGTTATTTTTACATTGAATCTTTGCATCAAAAAAATTATTGTGTAATTTAACCACTTCACTGCCAGTTTGGCCTACAAGGCATTGCAAATGTATTTCGTACAAAATTAAATATATGCAAACAAAGTCATCCCGATACATAGCTACTACAATATATCTAATATATATTGGTATCTTTTCTAGGCAGTTGCATCTTGCCTTTACACACTTTGGGCCTCATGCAGTAAGCCCCGATAAGGCTTTTTCGGCATTTTATAGCCGTTTTTTGCCCTCCTGATTCAGTAAGCCCCGATAAGTGGGAATTATCGGCAACTTTTCTTCCGAAAAAAAAAATTTCGCCACCCGGCTGCCGATAAGCCACTTATCGGGACTTTTTTTTCCCGCCTGAATTCAGTAAGCCCCGATCAGCTTTTTGGTGCTGATCGGCAGGCCAGATTGGAGATTTTATGGCCAATCCAGCCCGCCAACTAAAGTTGGCAACTTGCTGAAGGAGAAGCATCGGCAAGGGCGACACTTAGGAAAAATCAGCCCTTTTTCCTGCCTGTGATTGATGCCGGGGGTCTCCGGAGCTGATACCCGCACCGGAGCCCCCCGGCATGCATCCGAGGCAGGAAAAAGGCATTTAAAAGCCACTTCATTACCTTAGCGGCTAACCGCTAAGGCAATGAAGGGGTTAACCCACCGTGCCAGCGTTATTGTGGGTAGCGGGTATGGGTGAGGGGGGTATTTGGCCCTGGGTGTGAGTTTAGGACTTGCGGGGGGGATGCGGGGGCACTTAACCCCTTCACGACCGTAGCGGTTAATACCGCTACGGTCCTGAAGGGGTTAAGGCCTCCCGCTACCCACCCGCAAGCCCTAAACAACCACCGTTGGGGCTAATGCCCCCTTCACACACCCCCACTACCCACAATAATAAAAAAAAACACCCCAGCCCCACAATAACGAATTAAATAAATAATTAAATAATTATATATATATATATATATATATATATATATATATATATATACCCAACAACACCTATACCCCCCTAACATACAGTATAGTAATGGGCAGAATGACTATTATCCACAAATGGATAATAGTGCAGTTGTCCATTTACAATACATACACAACAATAAAGACTTTAAATACACATAGCACTCACCCATGTCCCACTGCCACGATGAAGGCCATCCTCATCTTCATCCTGCCCATGCCCCATCCGCTTCTGCAAAACAAACACAAGAATTACAACATCCAAATTAATGTCCCCTAACCCCTTAATCACCATAGCGGTTATTAACCGCTACAGTTATTAAGGGGTTAAGCCACCATCACCCACATACCCTCCCCCACAAAGCCCCCCAACCACCCTCACCCAATACCCACAGGGGAGTCCTACCAAATACCCTTGGGCCTAATACCCCCTCCCCCAGCACATACAGTACAATAATGTGCCAAATAACTATTATCCACATAGGGATAATACATTATTTGGCCATTATTAAACACATTCAATAACGTTAAAATGTAAAGAAACTTGTACTAACCTCATCAATAAGAAGTCTCCGTCGCCAGCATCATCCTTGGGGTCCGTTGCCAACATTAGAAATAGCCACAACATTTCAATATCATTAACATAACACTGAACCCCTTAATCACCTTATCGGGTACTAACCTGAAAGGTAATTAAGGGGTGAAGCCATCCTGCAATGCCTACAACAGTTATGCATAACATCCTCAGTGAAATAAAAACCAATTGCCTAACCAAATTCCATTTAATCATTCAATCTGTAGGCTCACATGCCTCATAAAACATTGCATTTACAGTGTATACATGTAGCATAACATGTAAACTGCATGTACACGCTGCAAATCAATGTTAACAATACAATAATGCCACTCAAATCGCCATACATCACAAGAAGTATATTATTTAATACAATAAACTCACCATCAATGAATTACCACACATCAATTACATCCCTAAACAATTAAAATACCATCCATACCAATTACACAATGAACTAAAGCTATCCTAACAGAGAACAACTTCAAAACATAGTCAAAAGTACACCAACAATTACAATATAATAAAGCAAGGCTTTCCATATCCTACTGTACGGCCTGGAAGCCCAAAACTTACATCTGTCTAAAAATAAAATACATTTAGCACACATCAATGCATAGCCACAATGATTAACAATACAGAATTAGAAGCTTTAACAACACTATCATTTCTTACCCTGTATATATATCTGTACACATACATACAGACATACATACAGTGGGAAGAAATGATATGCATTGTAAAAAATGAAAACATGAAAAAGCAACACAAAAAACAGTTACATTAAGTACATTTCTTTATTTAACTTACCATTACTTGCCCCCACCGACTCCCGTTGATCAGCTTACTCACGAACCAATCCACGACACCATCCACGACACCATCCAGGAACAAATCCACGACACAATCCAGGAACAAATCCACGAACCAAACCAGGAACCAATCCAAGAACAAGTGCAGGAACCAATCCAGGAAGCAAGCCACGAAGAAATCCAAGAAACAATCCACGACACGATCCAGGAACAGGAACCCATAAAAGAAAAAAAAACATAACAAATTAAACATTAAAATAATAAAACATGACAATCAAGGGTTGTACTAGTTTTATTCTTAGTGAATCTGTATTACAATACCTTGTTCCGGGGTCTTCTTGACGTCCGGTGCCACGCCCTGGTCTTCAATCTTCAGGAGGAGGTCCATCCTCCTCGGCATCTGCCTTCAAAATGAGACGACATAGGCTTTTATAGGCCTATGACGTCACATTTGTCGTCATATGGTTCCCACGGCCCTGATTGGGCCGTGAAAACCATGTATTTTGGCCGATGTAAAAAAATTGATGACGTCACTTAAAGGCAATGCCAGCACAGCCAATCAGAATGGCTTTGCTGCTATTGCCTTTAAGAAAACGTCATGAAATGACACATGGCCGGACTCACATGGTAAGCCAGCCAATCAGAGCGTGGGAACTCCATCCCTACTCTGATTGGTTCAAGTACCATGTGAGTCCGGCCATGTGTCATTTCATGACGTTTTCTTAAAGGCAATAGCAGCAAAGCCATTCTGATTGGCTGTGCTAGCATTGCCTTTAAGTGATGTCATCAATTTTTTTACATCGGCCAAAACACATGGTTTTCACGGCCCAATCAGGGCCGTGGGAACCATATGACGACAAATGTGACGTCATAGGCCTATAAAAGCCTATGTCGTCTCATTTTGAAGGCAGATGCCGAGGAGGACGGACCTCCTCCTGAAGATTGAAGACCAGGGCGTGGCACCGGACGTCAAGAAGACCCCGGAACAAGGTATTGTAATACAGATTCACTAAGAATAAAACTAGTACAACCCTTGATTGTCATGTTTTATTATTTTAATGTTTAATTTGTTATGTTTTTTTTTCTTTTATGGGTTCCTGTTCCTGGATCGTGTCGTGGATTGTTTCTTGGATTTCTTCGTGGCTTGCTTCCTGGATTGGTTCCTGCACTTGTTCTTGGATTGGTTCCTGGTTTGGTTCGTGGATTTGTTCCTGGATTGTGTCGTGGATTTGTTCCTGGATGGTGTCGTGGATGGTGTCGTGGATTGGTTCGTGAGTAAGCTGATCAACGGGAGTCGGTGGGGGCAAGTAATGGTAAGTTAAATAAAGAAATGTACTTAATGTAACTGTTTTTTGTGTTGCTTTTTCATGTTTTCATTTTTTACAATGCATATCATTTCTTCCCACTGTATGTATGTCTGTATGTATGTGTACAGATATATATACAGGGTAAGAAATGATAGTGTTGTTAAAGCTTCTAATTCTGTATTGTTAATCATTGTGGCTATGCATTGATGTGTGCTAAATGTATTTTATTTTTAGACAGATGTAAGTTTTGGGCTTCCAGGCCGTACAGTAGGATATGGAAAGCCTTGCTTTATTATATTGTAATTGTTGGTATACTTTTGACTATGTTTTGAAGTTGTTCTCTGTTAGGATAGCTTTAGTTCATTGTGTAATTGGTATGGATGGTATTTTAATTGTTTAGGGATGTAATTGATGTGTGGTAATTCATTGATGGTGAGTTTATTGTATTAAATAATATACTTCTTGTGATGTATGGCGATTTGAGTGGCATTATTGTATTGTTAACATTGATTTGCAGCGTGTACATGCAGTTTACATGTTATGCTACATGTATACACTGTAAATGCAATGTTTTATGAGGCATGTGAGCCTACAGATTGAATGATTAAATGGAATTTGGTTAGGCAATTGGTTTTTATTTCACTGAGGATGTTATGCATAACTGTTGTAGGCATTGCAGGATGGCTTCACCCCTTAATTACCTTTCAGGTTAGTACCCGATAAGGTGATTAAGGGGTTCAGTGTTATGTTAATGATATTGAAATGTTGTGGCTATTTCTAATGTTGGCAACGGACCCCAAGGATGATGCTGGCGACGGAGACTTCTTATTGATGAGGTTAGTACAAGTTTCTTTACATTTTAACGTTATTGAATGTGTTTAATAATGGCCAAATAATGTATTATCCCTATGTGGATAATAGTTATTTGGCACATTATTGTACTGTATGTGCTGGGGGAGGGGGTATTAGGCCCAAGGGTATTTGGTAGGACTCCCCTGTGGGTATTGGGTGAGGGTGGTTGGGGGGCTTTGTGGGGGAGGGTATGTGGGTGATGGTGGCTTAACCCCTTAATAACTGTAGCGGTTAATAACCGCTATGGTGATTAAGGGGTTAGGGGACATTAATTTGGATGTTGTAATTCTTGTGTTTGTTTTGCAGAAGCGGATGGGGCATGGGCAGGATGAAGATGAGGATGGCCTTCATCGTGGCAGTGGGACATGGGTGAGTGCTATATGTATTTAAAGTCTTTATTGTTGTGTATGTATTGTAAATGGACAACTGCACTATTATCCATTTGTGGATAATAGTCATTCTGCCCATTACTATACTGTATGTTGTGTATTGATGCTATGTTTATTGGGGGCATTTGTCCCCAACAAACATGCTACTATGCGTTAACCCCTTCATTGCCTTAGCGGCTATCCGCTATGGTAATGATGCAGCATTAATGTATTTTAATAATATTGTGCGGAAGCAGGAGGCCCCCTGAGCTGAAGCGCATTTATTTGTGGCTCAGAGACCCCCTGCCTCCTGAGTTACAGGCCCCGGTTTGGGCCATCGGTTACAGTGTGGACGCCATGTTTATTGCGGGGACGCTATAAACATGGCGGCGACACTGCCACCCGATGACACATACCGGGGCCTGTAACTCGGGAAGCAGGGGGTCCCTGCTCCACAAAGCAATGCGGTTCAGCTCAGGGGACCCCCTGCTCACTGTACAGTATAATTAAAAAGACATTCATGCTGCTTCATTACCGTTGCACATAGCCGCCAAGGTAAGGAACGAGTCTTTATTGATGTGTGTGTGTTTTATTTATACTGTACATGTGCAGAGGGTATCCGGAGCAGAACAGCGTTGGTTTGAGGTCCGGGGACCCCCTGCCCCCCGAGATACAGGCCCCTTTATGGGGTGCCGGTATCCCTCTGGTTTGTTTACAGGTCGCGGTCACGTGATCGGGACCTTTAAACGCCGAGGGATACCGGCACCTCATAAAGGGGCCTGTATCTCGGGGGGCAGGGGGTCCCCGGACCTCAAACCAACGCGGTTCAGCTCCGAAGACCCCCTGCACATGTACACTATGAATAAAAGTTGTTTTTAAATACTTTTTTTGGTGCCGAAGTTTGCGCTGAGAGAGCGGCTTGTCTCTCTCAGCTGCAAACATCTATCGGCACCAAAGGCTTATCGGGAGCCTTATCGGGAGCCAGGCTGTATCGCCACAGCTCATCGGCAGCTTTGCTTTCGCAGTGCTTCAGCAGGGATCGGAAGGATTCGGCCCTTACTGAATACTGCGAGGGCAAATCGCCCAAAAAAAACATTTTCGCAATTCGTGCCGAAAATTTTGTATCGGGGCTTACTGCATGAGGCCCTTTGTCTTCTCTTAAATATAGGAGGGGCCCGCTCATACGGTGGGCTCCGTTCCATGGCGGCGCCGCCGCAAAGTGAAAATCGCCGAAAAGCGGAACCGGCGATTTTCCACGCCTCCTACCCTTCTGCGCATGTGCAGACACTTGCAGTCCTCCCGTCTTTGCATGTGCTAACTCGGCTGCTTCCCCATTTTGCGCATGCGTAAACTCGGCCGTCTCCGTTCTGCGCATGCGCAGACATGTCGGCCCCCTTCTCAGTACCTCCGTATTGGCGGATCACCGAGAAGCGAAATGCCAAGAAGCGGGGCCCTACTGTAGTCAAGTAGATATTGGAAGAAAGAGAAGCCAGCACTCACGTGAACATTTCCCCGATGGTTATTCTGTGGATCATCAATATGAGAAAGTACCTGGTAGAGGACGACACATTGATCCACGTTGATCCTGAAAATGCTTACTGTCTCCCCACTTTTTTGTAACGGTCACACTGGCACTCTGAGGATTTGTCTGAGTGAATCGCATGGCTCGGCATGTACTTTTTGTTATTTACTCACTGTAGGAAATTGCACATATAGAATATTCTGTAGAATATGCTGTAGAATATTTTAGTTAGTGCATTACTGCAAATGTTAGGCCTCGGCCAAGCTCCCCGCTGGCGTGCTGAGGTGCGCTGAGGCTCAGGGAAAGCGGGTGATTTCCCTGGTCTTGCGGGTGCTTTCCCTGCGTGCCGTCAGGGGGCGGGCCTGTGACGTCACGGAGCTGGTTCGCCCTCATTGGGCGAACCACTCACGTGTCCGGCCCTGCGCTCTGGCAAGCGGGGAAATTTTAAATTTCCCTAAAACCTACGCTTCCGTGTGCGTAGGCGAGCCCCTACTAAAGCCACTCTAATTGCGGCTGTAGGGGCTCAGTGCTAAGCGGAAGCGCGCCTCAGCCAGCAAGCAAGTACCTTGGCCGAGGCCTTACTTTGACACAGCCAGACATTTGTTTTCACACAGCACAGTAGCTCTCAAATCCAACTAAGCCACAATTGTACACGCTGCTCCAGCCTTATAGATACCTTGCTAATAGCATTTATAACCAAGTTACTGGGCCAAACAAGCAGCTGAGTGACAATTTTGGAGATTGTACTCCATTTTGTTGCCGATACATTTTATATTTATACCAACAGGGCACTGGTCATTCACTCTGTTACAGTTCATTGTGGTCATATTACTCCAAGTAGCAGCACTTCAATGACCTATCCCCAGTGCCCTAGTTTGTGACGGAGTGCTCACTCACTCACAAACCACATTGCAAATAGCTATCTCACGGATTACATATTGTGTATTATCCCCGGTGTATTTTTCTGTACGTTACTTTTAAAAAGTATTTTGAATACATATCATATTACTCATTAACCACTAGGACAAGATCTTTATGATTGGTAACCATATAGTTACAATGTTCAAGGTATATTCATGTTGTATTCATGTGTGCCACCCAGCCTGATCTCTACAGAATTACAACTTTGTAAATATTGACTATATCAGTGGGTTACTGAGTGCACGCAATACAGGCTTTCCTGCCATCTCTTCATGCTGTGGACAATCTCTTGGCCCAATATCCCGACTCTATATTCTCTTCCCCTAGTGCACCCACTGTACCATATTTCCACTTACCTTTCAAAGGTAGAGCGGGTAACATGTTTCTAGTTCAAGAAAGATAAGCCAGCACTCATGTGGACATTTTCAGGAAGTTTATTTAGTGGATCATCAATACAGTACGAGAAAAGGTCCCAGTTGGGGACCTTTGATCCATGAAATAAACTTCCTGAAAATGTCCACGTGAGTGTTTGCTTTTCTTCCTTCTACTTCGGACCTGGAAGCCTTTGGCTCCTCCAAGCACCCATGGCAGGATTATAAATTGTGTGTGCTTCATCCTTGTATCCAAGCACATATTGGGGTATGCAGTAGTTGCTGAGCAGTTGAGATGGGCACATTTTTTTGGAGAATTTGGATCCTCAGTGGATCGACTAGTTTCTTTGGTCCGCAGATTTCAGCGAATCCATGTCAAAAAGAGTAATCGACGTTTTGCAGATTTTTTTTATTATTATTACCAATACACTCTGCGGATTCCACAACCGGTGGACGGATTTGTAGCATCCAATCCGCAGATTTTTAAGAATCCGCCAACGAATTGCTGAATCTGCGGATTGGATTCTACAAATCCGTCCACAGGTTGTATCCAATGGCAGATTTTGATGAATCGGCGCGGATTTAAACCGCACAAATCCGTTAGTGAATTTTACACCGCGAAATAGATTTTGGGGGGTTACATCAGAAAAAATTCGGGAAACGGATTTCGGCTGATTCACCCATCTCTCTGAGCAGTGTTACTCCATCAAACCCCTTCGCTTAGTAAATATGGGCCTTTGCTGTAAGGTGTATTCAAGCATGGAAGGTCCCTTATGAAGTAGCACTGCTTAGTAAATCTAATCCATTTTCCTTATTGCGGAGTTAAAGGCACATTTACTGTAGTTATACCTTTAAATGGGAAACCTGCAAATGAACGAGTCCATATCCTTGTCTAATGCACACTTTCTCACGCACCAAGAAAATGACAAGATATTGTTTGGAAACGAACAATAACACAAGTGCTTTCTTTATAAAAACCTCACTTCTTGTTTCCCTGCTAAGATTCCTTCAGCTGCCTTGGTGTGGGGGACATCCAGTGGTTGATCTGTGTAATCTTGGTTCCCAAGGGTGCATTAACTTAATGAATGCACACCAACAATTTTTATTTCTTCCAAATGTGCGAGGACAATAAACTTTGAGTGTCAGGGTTGTTCAAGTAATATTCCTATACGGGATGATATCTGACAGCTGTTCATTGCTTTCTGGTCACTGACTTAACCACATGCAGTTGATCAAATCTGAAATTTCAATCTGTACTCCCCCTTTTGCAACAGATTTAAATAAACTCAACAAAATGACCCAGCCAGCAACACAGAGTCCCAATCAACAGGAGAGACCCGTTTTTCGAAGACTCTCACCTCTCCGACAGAGGAGATGATGGCTGAATCTTGATGTAGTGAGAAGGCTGAGCCAAGAAAACAGAAGGCAAATGAGTACTGGAATCCAAGCAGAGCAGTGAAGAGGCTGAAGGAAACCAAAAGCATTTTTAAGTGCAGCTTGGGAGAGCTGGGAGCTCATCCAGCTTTAGATGAAATGAGCAGAAGGCTAGATGTCACAGGAGGCTTAAGTTTGGCTTCTGTAACAACAAAAATAGGGAGGAGATAAAGGGATAAAGATGTGTATTGAACAATAGGCATATATTGTATACATGGAAAGGGCTGTTACATTTTTTTTTTAAAGGAGATACAATTTCACGTCGCCTTTCTTTTCCAGAATGTAAGATGTAAAGACACCGCAAAGAAAATCTACAATTGAAAATGAGCTGTTAATTAAAATACTCCATAAAAATGCCCCAATCTGTTCACAAATCTGCCAGCTTACAATATCTATTGTATCATTCATGCATTGTACTTTTTCAAGATTTCATATTTTGTAAGGAAGCTCTACGTGTCTTTAGGGCAGACAATGCTTCTGTTCTCAGTACAAAGATACCCATGTTGTGGAGGAATATTGACTCCAACATAGCATAGAATTCATTTTCTACCCAATGATTTGTTTTCCCTTTAATGTCAGTGGGCCCACGTATTTCATACAAGGCAATGTGTTGCAGGATCTTCCGTTAACGAAAGGGTTAACTTTATTTTGTACGCATTATTTGCAAACCGCTGAAAAGTGCAACCAGTAACATGTCTGCAAGTACAGTACAGTATTTGGATTGTTTTTTTATGTTTATCCGCACAGTAGTCTCAGCAGTCTAAGACAAACTGCCCATTTGCTATTGTTCAGAACCCTAATCAACACTCTCGTCTGATAAAACAGGCCTATTCTGCTCTGGCAGTGATTGCTACCTGTCATGTCACATATGCAGATATGGTCACAAGAAACAGCCACAGACTGAGCAGCAATGTTGACATGAGATTCAGACACAGCATGGCGATGGGACCATTATGACCCCACTTGACCAAGGCTCCCATCAGTGTAGTCAGTTTATGAATGCTTGAATGGACTGGTACATGAAACATATGGAGAAGGAAAGATTCTCAGTCAAACAAATTGGTTTGGGGGGGTGTGGGGGTTGTTTGGCAAACATATATGTTGGCTTGAGAAAATACATACAGCAGTTAACAAACTACAACATGTCCTTGCTAGTTCCCAAACATAGGCAACTGGTGTAATCTGTCTCAGTTAAAATAATGCTGCTGCAATGCCTGTCTTTGCCTGAACTTTAGAAATGCTACAAAGCTTCAAAGATGAAGGGGCATTTGTGTCAACACAAAGACAACTG
Source organism: Ascaphus truei (assembly GCF_040206685.1). Classification (NCBI taxonomy): domain Eukaryota; kingdom Metazoa; phylum Chordata; class Amphibia; order Anura; family Ascaphidae; genus Ascaphus; species Ascaphus truei. Next base: position 268,001,367 of record NC_134487.1, on the reverse strand, counting down.
TTCCTTACATTTGACACATTCCTCACTTTTTGCGCACAGTAGCATCCATTTTTCTTACATCTAGTGTGGGTTGTCAGGCAGAGAGATTTATGCCATTTCAAAGCTGTCGGAAGTCAATTTGGCCCACTCCTACAGTATTTTTCTTTTTATACTTGCATCCCTTCAGCATTCCTGGGATTTCTAGTTCTGCTCATTGTATTAAGAAAAAAAAACACTTCTGCAAACCTCAAATTCTTAAGGGTAGGGGCTAAAACGCAGTTCTAGGTATAATGGTTGTTAACATCTGAAGCCATCTAATGCAGGGGTTGCCAACTCCAGTCCTCAGGGGCCACCAACAGGTCAGGTTTTCAGGATATCCCTGCTTCAGCACAAGTGGCAGAATCAGTGGCTCAATCATTATGACTGAGCCACTGATTGAGCCACCTGTGCTGAAGCAGGGATATCCTGAAAACCTGACCTGTTGGTGGCCCTTGATGACTGGAGTTGGCCACCTCTGCTCTAATGGGTATGCATGATGTGCATTACTGTAAATCCTAGTTCTGATTCATTTTAACCAATTTGCTGCCAAAGACACATACTGTATCTTTTCTGTGTGTTCCTTGTCTATTTGCTTAGTGAATGGGGTTAATTGTTCAATGGGTTAAAATAGTGTTTACAGAGCACTGAACATCTAATAGGTTTCTTTTTGTGTGCACATATATGTATTCTTTATGTTGTTTATATATCTGCAAGGTTTTCAAAGCTCTATTACGGAGAGTGGCCAGCTCCAATCCACAAGGGTCATCAACCGGACAAGTTGCAAAGATAACGAGTGAACCACTGATTGAGCCACCTGTGCTGAATCAGGGGTTTCCGTAAAACATTTACCAAGAAATATTTAATTTTTGTATGTAGCTAGGTCCCCCTCTTACCTCCTGGCCTGCGGGAGGGGGACAAATGCATGAGCGCTTGGCTAGCGCAGGTGCCGGTAGCATTGCGGTGGAGTTGCGGCTTGGTGGCAAAGTGCTCCAGTACTCCGGAGTTCCGCAGCGGATGCCTAGGAAGGTGCCGCCATTTTGTTTGCCGCGCATGTGCAGAAGAGTCCGAGGTCGCGACGTCCATCTTAGTGCAGTGCGCATGCGCAGGACCATTGTAGTAGCAGCGGCCATCTTATACATGTTCCGCAGGGGAACTACATATCCCACAGTGCTCTGGGAGTAATGATCACGAGGCGCAGCACAGCCAATAGGGCTGCTGCATTCACGAGAGAGGAGAATACAGTTTTGGCGTGAAGCAGGACCACGCCAGTAGGGGAAAGGAGAGCAAAGAGAGAGGTAAATTCCAGAGGGCAGTGCTCCTCTGGACTAGCCCTAGATTTGCCCCTTAGACCACAGACAGGCTCTGAGTCCCCTATAGTTTGTGGCTGCTACTGGGAAGGCCCACAGATAGGGACACTTCCACCCTAGCAGCACCAGTGTTAGGCACCAGTGACAAGATGCCACACAGTGACTTGCGGCCTGTGGTCTGGGACTAGACCACCAGCTAACTAAGAGACTCTTACGGTGAGACCCTCCAGCGGGAGTTCGCCCCATGCGGTGGATTGGACGCACGTGGAACGGAAAGGTCCTCAGAGGCCTCATGTCGTGGGACAGACGGATCCTTCTGCCTAAAGTCAGCGTTACCTGGGTACAGGAGTTGCCAGGGAGGTAACAGTGCAGCACTGGCCCACTCCGAACACTTTTGGGTGGGTTCTAACATTGGGAAAGGCCACCAGTGATATTGGTGCCATGCACCCTATGTATTTTGGGGACACTCGCCCTGTGTTATTGTATTGTGTGTATTATACTGTGTGGTACAGGTTGCGTTATGCTATATTCAGTAAACCCAGTTATTATATACCCCCGTGTGTGTTTACTATTGCAATTGGTTCCTGAGTGGGGCTATCCCACTACACTGGGATCCCTCCAAGGTGGAGGCGCTGCACCAAGGCGAACAAGAGATCACCCCATGCTTCCAGCGGCGGAGGCCCAGGCCTTCTGTGAGCCACAGGTAACGGCAGCACAGGTGGTTTCCCTTAGTTATGGGGAAAGGGGGCTACATGTATAAAAGGGTAATCCCCCTCCCCTCCAAAAAAAGTTGTGCCTCGCTGTCATGTCACTCTGATTTAAAGATGTGAATAAATGGCAGCGCAATGTGTCACACTTTACCTTGTTGTGTGGTTATTATTCCAAAAATTCTTGTTTACTAGAAAAGGAAAGGTTAGCCATTTCATTCCTCTCACCAAAAACGTAAATGAATTCACAGATTATAACATACAACAACCAGTTTGAGTCATGAAAGTGCAGTACTTGTGATCACATAAAACCACCAAATTATTATTATTATTTCTTGTTGCGTGATCCAGCTTCTCACCCTTTCATAAACCTACCCAAAAATCTGTAAGAATTTATTTTGACCTGTGTTTTTTTTTAACTCTATCCTAAAATAATAGAAGACATGTCCAGTTTAGGTGGCAATCAAGGATTAATGAACAAATCTGAAAGAGAATGACTTTTTGCTTGATAATTAATTGCCTTGTAACAGGGACTTGCCCGTTAAGAAATTTGCATCTGATCCAGCAGTGTGCTGGTTAATTGCACACCTGCAATCAAACAACCCCACCTGCCTAATCAGAGCTCTGTGAAATAGTGTCATATGAGACACAGGAAGAGGATTCCTGAGCTGACAATTGGAGCTGACCCAGGAAAAACAGGGAGGATTCCTTAGTCTCACAATTGGGGGCTGAATCAAGGAAGGACAGATGACTTGAGCTGCAAAGAGACTGCACGCTGATAGCAAGACAAAGGGGACACGATTCTAAACCTGGATCCTGACATTGCCTGAGCACAAAAGGGTGCGGACCCAAGAGAGCTTAGAAGCCTTCACATACAGCTACAAGACACAGATAAGACTTTCTTATGATACTGTTGTATAGATGTATATATATTTGGGCTGGTAAATATCTTAGCTAACCACCCAGTTAGAGAGGGCTGAACTACATGTGTAGATAGTCTCTCCAAAGCGGAGATAGGGTTTTGTTTAGCTTATTTTCATACATTTTCCTGTGTTAAAGGGACAGGCGCAATAAAGCCTAATTTTAGTTTCACTTTAAACGGTTTCCATTGCGTACCTCTGCACACGTCTCCTACATGCCTATAATTACATTTTCATGTGGCTTGTGTTCCCATAAAGACTGTTCATGGTCCCAAGGTTCAGCAAAGTATCTGGCCGCTCCTCTTTCTCTTACCGTGCATCCCAAAACTGGAACAATCTACCGTAGACTCTCACAGCCACCACCAGTCTAAATTCTTTAAAAACTAAAGCTGTCTCACATTTTAATCTGGTCTGTAACTGTTACATACGCCTACAATATATATTATCTCTAGCTGTGCATGCAATGTCTTGTACATAATGTATATCCTGTTCACTTATGTAACGATTTATTTGTCATCTTAGCTCTATGCCCAGGACATACTTGAAAACGAGAGGTAACTCTCAATGTATTACTTCCTGGTAAAACATTTTTAAATAAATTATAGCTATGGCAAAAAAACATTGCTTTTTGACAGTATTCTAAGCCTTGTTGAAATACATAACCCAATCTAATGTATATGTGGGCTGGTAGGAGAAATCAAATTACATAGCTTTTATACTCCTGCTATAGTAGAATCACATAGAAAATGTTACAGGCCTTTAACAGAATATAGGTAAAAACATGCTACAGTAGTTTTACCACCGGGAGCCTACTGGTTCTGTAAATAGGGAGTTCATGAGTTCTTAGCATAAAGAATGAGCACCACTTGTAGCAACAATTGAATACAGGGGACGTTATGAGTCATAGCAACATTCTTTTTATTTATGAATTCACCAGCAATGATGTTTGTGGAAGCTCTTTGTCTTTCTAAAAATGCTAGGAAATTGGAACTGTATGGGGGGTGAAACTGGAATCTCAAATAGAGGGTATCGGGCTCAATCGCCATTAACTGCCAATCAAGTCAATGGCAGTTAATGCCAATCGAGCTCTGATGCCCATTATCAAAACTTTGTGAAACCCCCTTCTTTTCCCCCCATTTATCCTATGCCAGATGGTTTCCAATGATAAGACTGGTAATGTCCTGTTCAAAGAGGCTCCTCTGTGTAGTATTCCTGGTTTCAGTTTAAAGGTTGTTGATGCCAACAATTCAGTTCCTAAGTACACAAGCTTTATTAAACTTTTATAGGAAATAGAAATGTATTAATATCCACATAGGTGGCAACACATACGGTACAGCATACTATAAAAGACACCAAAATCTTTAATTGGGGTGATAAAGAACATGCACATATGGAATTTGTTCAAACGAACTAAGATTATTTTACTGTTGGTTTAAAATACAAATGAGATAGGACTCAAGATTAGTGATGCACATTTCCCATGTGTCGTTGGTGTGTCCACGTATATCTGTCCACATGTTTCATAGATGCGTTTTTTGGGAGTTATAAAAGTCAGTGGGAAAGAGAGAGTGAGCCCTATTTTGTAGAGTACACTGTCATGGAACAAGAACCACATTTCTGTTTCACCCCCCCCTTTCCTTTGCAGCTTCTGTCTGTCACGTTCTCATTCCAGCTGCATGCATTTTGCTCTGTACACTCACAGTGCCTGTGTGGTAGACACAGTGTTGCGATCCCTGTCTCTGCATTATGCCAGTGAGTTGCTACAGCAACCTCAGCCTTTCTGTCAGAATGGGTTAGTCTGCCGTCTCCCCCTCTGCCTTGCTTACAGATGGTCTGTCCCCAGGCTATCTTGCTACCCAGCATACACTGGCACTTCCTTTTCCACTCCTACACTGGCTGAGTGAGTACCCCTCCTGTAATTTGCTCTACTGGCAGGACTTATCCTTTTTCACCTTTCCCCACTATCAAGCGCACTCACCATAGAGACATTATCACACAATACCATCATCCACAAGTGCCTTTGTATATCAATTTCTCAATAAAGTGAAGAAAGACAAAGAACTTGTTGTGCTTGTAAAAGGAACGAGTTGAACCTATCTTGGCTAATCATCCTACACATGACCCTGGCCTCCAGAATAGTGAAAAAGGAGGACCGTGTGCCTTACAGACACTTAATGTACAGGAGCTGCTACTCTAAGACTTTATGCTAACACAGAGCAGTCTCTGCAGACTGACAAGCAGCAAGCAGCTTACACTGCACACGCAGCTTTGCAGACAGAAAGTTCATAACACACAGAACCTTGATTGCCTTTCTCTGTCTGAGTTCACTATCTGCACAGCTCCATAGTGAGGGATTATCATCTCACCTTACCCTGTGCACTTCCCCACAGCCAGCGCCACCAAGGGCCATGCCACCGGACACCCGCCAGGACACAGGTCAGAGCCACCGGACACCTGTGAGTACAGCTACCCCTACGCTGAACGCTGCAGGACACCGCTCGGCATCATCTGAGACAGTCGCCCATCGCTAACACAGGTAAAAGACCGCACGCCACACACACTGGCTAAAGGCCTACATACACCTATAGCATGGCAGAACTCAGAGCCTCACCAGATATCACGCAGGAGAGTGACCACTCTGTCAAAGAGACCGCTGCGCAACTGCAACAGGCGCAGGCAGAAGCAAGGCCTAAACAGACAGTTACACTGACACAAAAGGCCCGCGAATAATATGAGATTGACATTGGAGCGCACCGCGCTAAATTAGAAAAGGCCTGGGAAAGAACCGCACTAGAGTTACACAATGTTGTTGGCATTGGCGATAATGCACAACAGCTTGCACAGGCAATTATTCAAATAAAGTCTAACCACTCATGCTACCAAGGGCTGTCAGAGACATACATCACCTACTTGACCAAAGCCAACACCGACGAAAGCCTGCAAGAAAGAGACTTACAAAATAACATTGACCTTACACGTGACAGCCGCGTGCGGACCGCTATCACAGACGCGCAAAGCGTGAGAAAAGAGCTCCTCTTGGAGACCGCATCGCAGCGCTCCAGCACATCAAGGCACTCATCAAGGTCTGCAAAATCAGCGCAATCTAACGTGTCCAGCGCAAGCGCTACCAAGGCGCGAGCCACTGCAGAGGCCACACGTGCCAGGTCCGAATATGGTCGGAGAGAGGCAGCCATAAAGGCAGAAAGAGCGCGCATAGAAGAGGAGGAACAGACAGCCGCCGCTGCGCGTAGAAAGGCCGAATTGGACATGGATCTAGAAGCACTAAGCAAAGAAGAGGACGCCACTACCGCCATAGCCCAATCCGAAGTCTTAGAAGCAGCTGCGAGACAGAATGGCGGGGAGCAACCGTATAGACGGATAGCCTCAGAGGATCCAATCCAATGCACTGAAGACTTCGTAAGGAGCCTCTTCAGTGTAAACACCAGTGCGCCATCTCAACACGGATGGAGTGACTCCACAGATACCGAAGACTTGCTAGGTCCACGAGGAGAAGACGCTGCTCCATCAATGGTACATGCTGTCTGGGATAGCCACAGCAGCAACAGTGATCCACACGCCAGCGCGCACACGGATGCACCACAACAGGCTCTCAATCCAGGTACACCCACATGGGAGAACACAGCCCCTCTCACTGACCAGCAGCCATCACGCGTCTGCGCCAAGTAAGAGGCGACCGCACGGACCCTCCCAGCAACTACCTCAGAAAGGGAACAACACGCTGATGCCTCAGGCCTGACAGACATAGCCAAGTACATGATCTGGCGTGACCTGTTGCAAACAGGACTCATCAACTTTGACGACCGTCCTGAGAACTACCGGCGTGGAAGTTCACGTTCAAGGACGCAATCAACAGCTTGGGCTTCTCAGCAAGGGAAGAGATCAACCTGCTATTCAAATGGCTGGGAAACTAATCCAGGGAGCACGCAAAGAGACTTCGGATGGCAAACGCGAACCACCTCCAAGTAGGTCTTGACCTAGTGTGGGAAAGGCTAGAAGAGTGCTACGGTAGCCCAGAAGCAGTCGAGGATTCGCTTTTCAAAAGAGTTGACAGCTTTCCCAAGATCACAGCTAGAGACTACTCGAAGTTATGAGAGCTCGGGGACCTGCTGCAAGAGCTGGAGTTTGCAAGAAAAGATCATTCCTTAACAGGTCTCAACGTCCTAGACTCAGCTCATGGAGTGTGACCCATCCTGGAGAAGCTACCCTTCAACCTCCAAGAAAGGTGGATTTCACAAGGCTCCAAATACAAAAGGGAGAAGCAAGTCGCCTTCCCCCCATTCTCATTCTTCTTGAGCTTCATCCGTAAAGCGGCAAGGACAAGGAACGATCCCAGTTTCATCTTGGGTGCGCAAACCACACACAGTGCAAGCAGCCTGAGGAATGAGAGACCAGTAGCGAGATACGGTAACACTCAAATACCCATCTCGGTCCACAGGACGGACGTGCCTCCCACGACCCAAACTACTCCTGATCAGTCGGTCGCCAGAGGCGAGGAACCAAGGGACCCAAACAGAGAATGTCCGATACACAAGAAGCCACACCCACTTAACAAGTGCTTTGGGTTCAGGATGAAGTCCCTAGAGGAATGCAAGAGGTTACTTGGAGAATTCAGAGTTTGCTTCAGGTGCTGCGGTTCCACGACTCACCTAGGCAGAGACTGTAAAGAAGAAATCAAATGTACAGTGTGCAAAAGTGACAAGCACGTAACATCTTTACATCCAGAGGTGCTGACACTCCACCAACTCAACAACCCATCCTCCGTAGCGGAGCATGGCTGGGAGGTAGGAGAAGGAGAGCCAACATCCGTCACATCTCAGCACACCAAGGTTTGCGGAAAAGAAAGCGACAAAATGTCCTGCTCCAAAATATGCCTTGTCGCAGTGCACCCCCAGGGACAACCTGAGAAGGCTATTCGGATGTATGAAATCCTCGACGACCAAAGCAACAGATCATTGGCGAAGACGGAGTTTTCAACTTATTCAACTTACAAGACAATGCCTTTCCCTACACCCTCAGAACCTGTGCAGGGTCAACTGAGACAACAGGGAGAAGAGCAAGCGGTTACGTGATACGTTCAGTGGATAACAGAGTGAAGATATCTCTCCCCACACTCATCGAGTGCAATCACATGGCCACAAACAGGGATGATATTCCCACACCAGACGTGGCACGCCATCACCCGCACCTCAGAGGAATAGCCAACTACATCCCGCCGGTAGAACAAGGCACCAAGATCTTGCTGCTGCTCGGTAGGGACATCTTGAGGGTACATAAAGTCCGTAAACAGCATAACGGACCCCAGAACACACCATATGCCCAAAGACTTGACCTAGGATGGGTGATAGTGGGCAACGCGTGCACTGACAAAGAGCATGGACAAGACTATGTTGACGCCTGCAGGACGGTGATAACAGAATGTGGACACACATCCCTCTCTGAGCCAGGTCTTGGCCATCTCCAAGCGACAGGAGGGCCAAGTGAAGAGAAGAGACAAGGTCATACCCATGAGATCGACAAGAACATCCTCACATCAGGGGGATGTGACAATGGCCTAGGATGCTTAGTGGTTAAGACAACCAAGGATAATGAGTCGACTCCACCGAAGGAAGAAAGTAACCTCCCGAAGGTGACCGACAAAAAGATCTCCCAAAGGAAAAGAAACAATCAGACAGTTCCCCTGAGAGCAATGACACAGCTGAGACGCACAGCCATTCCTCTCCACAGAATGTCAAGTGACAAAGCAGCCAGCTGCCACGGCTGGAATAGCCGCAAAGGATTGTACCCTGCAGGTGAAACCACAGGGATAAAAAGACTGTTCTTTCACACAAGTAAGAGGAGACAGTGCAGAGACATTTCCCAAAAGGATTTACAAGTACAAAAGAGACTGTTTTTGTCATGTCCAGGGAGAGAACAACCTCCTGAGGGCAGTCAACAAAGTGACACAAAGGCATATCACCAAAATACGTGGAGACGTTCTCTTGCAAGAGGAATGCACCAATGACTTAGGGTGCACAGTGTTCTAAACCACAAAGGATGACAAGCAAACACCATTGATGAGAGATAGAGAATTCCTGATGTTAACGGTCAAGGAGCTCGTCAAAAACGGACCTGGCAATTGGGTGAACCAGCTACCAGTTCATTCACCAAGAAGGCGCCTCCCAAACAATGGAGAACATGCCATCTCTAGGTTCACTTCGCACCTCTGCGACCTACAAAGGGAACCGGAGACCAAAAACAACTTTGTGGCCTTCATCCAGAAGATATTCCTTACCGGCCACGCGAAGCCAGCACCTCTAATAAATAAAGGTGAAGAATGCTGGTACATCCAATCATCTCGGGTCTACCACCCTCAGGAATCCGATCAAATCCGTGTAGTGTTCAGCCCCAGTGCTCAGCTCCAGGGAGTCTCCCCGAACGACGTCCTCTTTACTGGACTAGATTCGACAACTGATCTTCCAGGAGTATCGATCCGCTCCTGCAAGGAGCCAAAAGCCATCTCCTTCTGCCAAACGCCAGGTGTTAGAGTGACAGGCTCCCACAGCTGGCATACCTACAAGGGGATGCACTCTGTACGTAATACCACAGAGACGAAAGGACTGTTCTTCCATAAGTTTAAAAAGAAACAGTGCCAGAGACTTTCACAGAGAGACATTGTGGTAAACCCAGTTAACCTGGACCGGTGCATCCACCCAACATCCTTTACTAAAAGACTTTGCCAAAGGATTTCCATGCCAGTGGTACCGGCCGGTATCGCCTCGTTATGTGGACATGGACTTTGCATTATTGTGTTATGTTTGTTTGCATTGCACATATGTTCCACATATTCAAGTTATATAGTGGTATCTCCAGATACCAGATGGGGAGTGTCATGGAACAAGAACCACATTTCTGTTTCACCCCCCCTTTCCTTTGCAGCTTCTGTCTGTCACGTTCTCATTCCAGCTGCATGTATTTTGCTCTGTACACTCACAGTGCCTGTGTGGTAGACACAGTGTTGCGATCCCTGTCTCTGCATTATGCCAGTGAGTTGCTACAGCAACCTCAGCCTTTCTGTTAGAATGGGTTAGTCTGCCTTCTTCCCCTCTGCCTACTTACAGATGGTCTGTCCCAAGGCTATCCTGCTACCCAGCATACACTGGCACTTCCTTTTCCACTTCTACACTGGCTGAGTGAGTACCCCTCCTGTAATTTGCTCTACTGGCAGGACTTATCCTTTTTCACCTTTCCCCACTATCAAGCGCACTCACCATAGAGACATTCTCTCACAATAGCATCATTCACAAGGCCTTTGTATGTCCATGCTTTTTCTCAATAAAGTGAAGAAAGACAAAGAACTTGTTGTGCTTGTAAAAGGAACGAGTTGAACCTATCTGCGCAAATCATCCTACACATGACCCTGGCCTCCAGAATATACACATTAACATATATAACTCCCAATAGTCACATATTTTATATTTATATATAAATATATATTTATATTTCACATGGGAAATAGGCTAATTTAAATGTGCAAATATCTTTCTCCTCTATTCCTCCCCTTCCATATTTCGGGCTGTAAAGATTTTTACATGCCCGTTTTTTTAAAATAGTTACATTTTTCAAAGTTCAAAAAATTTAGCAAAGTTTGCAAACTTGGTTTGCACATCTGTACTCAAAATTAATGTCTAAACTGAAATTCCCTTGAAGAATTGCATATTTCTATCCATATTTCTAGGCAGCCTCTGTAAATTTAAGAAATACACTTTTAAGATCCAATAGCTATCAGCAGTTTTCTCTAATAACTGGTAAGCCAATGGGACGGTTCTTTAGATTACATAGGGATTGGTCAGATATGGACTTTTTAATTATTCAGCCAGAAGACATGCATAATATTTTTATATAAAATATATACTGCACAGCTGGCATTTCAAAGAGCATTAAATACAGATCCAGAAGAATTGCTGGTGTCAGGGCTTACTCAGGATAGAAATCAAAGTATAAAGATGAAAGAATATATATTAAATTGATCACCACACCAGTAATTGCATGAGTGCTAAGGATGTTGAGAATATTACTAGCAAACAGTGGAATATGCTTTCATTAGATATGGATTTAAGGGAATTAACTACATCTTGGTTCAAAGTCACCTACAACAGGCTTTTCATTTCTCCCAGTACATTTCAATGGAATAAACACAAACATTCTTACGAGCGCCAATGAATGTAACAAATAATAAACAACGTTATGTGGGTGTAAGGGACATATGTACAAGCATGTTTAATAAAATCAAATGAGGGATCCCGCTGTTGTCAATTTAGAGCTGCAATGCCTTCTTCTCTTGTTGTCCTTGCAGGTTTTACCACTGAGGGGCCACGGTTAAGTAGATATACAGCTCTTGTCCTGGAACAGGATTGTTCATCTCTGTTCCCCCCTTTGCAGCTCTGCCTGCTAGCCCTTTATATTTCACTTGCATGTTTTCCCTGCTCTGAAAACTGACAGTGCCTGTGTAATCGATACATTATTGTTACACATTCCCTTCTTACACTGCCAGTAGCTGGTTGCCTTGCCATCCTCTTTAAACCCCCTGGCTAAGTGGATTTTTCCATACTCCCCTGTCTGTATTCACAGGTAGCATAGTCCTGTCACTATTCCTGTGTGACAAAGATTACTCACTTCCTTTTCCATCCTAAGCTGGCTGAGTGAGTACCTCTCATGCTATCTACCCCCTGGCAAGGCCCTTCCGTTTTTACCTTCCCCTGATACAAAGCATTCCACATAGAGAAGCACTCTCTTACCACTCCACAACATCTACAAGTACCCTTTATTTGCTGTGACTTCCCCAATAAAGTTAAGAAAATACATAAGGACTTGTTGTGCTTTCAAATAGGGATGGGTTAAGCTATCTGGCCTCATTCACATCCTGCACGTGACCATGGTTCCAGAATAGCTCTCTTCCTACTGATGGTGTCAGCCGCAGAAGCTAATGGACGAGAAGAAAGTGGCATGTCAAAGGAAGATGTACCTTTCACATTGGCTATCTGGCTAGCTCTATTCTGACATTATAAACTGTATGAATCAGGATCTACATACTGGTCCAGTGTGTCATTCATCATAAATGGGTGGTAATCTGTTTGTTCTGCTTGTTATAGTCTTTCACTTTCACGTGCTGCGGAAAACATCAGTGCAGAATAAATGGATGATAATAATAATGATGTTGTCAGTTGACTTTTTTTAACCCCCCGCCTCCACAAAAAAACAAAAAACAGAGAACAAATAAAAGATTTATGTATGCTGAACATGGAGTCTTCCAGGGGCAGGATCAGTGCTGCCCTGCTCTTAAAGCAACAATACTACTCCCTCCCACTATTTTGGCTTATTTTTATATGTGAAGCATGTGGCAGATTATAATTCTATGTTCTTCCTTAAGATGTCAATTATTTGGTGCTCCTGTTATAAATCTGTAAAAATCCTGATTGTGTGCCTAACGTAATGGCCTTCTAACTTTGTGCTGCAGTCTGTGAAATGCTGCAGCTGATAAGTATTATTATACTGCTATGTGTAACACATTATTGTTACAGCTTTCAGAGTAATAGACAGTCTGCTGTTTGGAACACAGCAACATATATGTTTGTGGTACTTTGTTGCTAAAGGGCAAAGCTCAAAAAAGGTGTGTGTGTCACAGTCTGTTTCAACAGACGAAGTGGATATGACTTTCTAAATAGTTGCTGTAGCAACCACAGGATGTTCAGAATATTCAAAAAATCATTATCAATCATTAAACATGGCATTAGGAGTTAAAAAAAATGAAGAGAGTATTATCTATTACTAGAAAATAGCTTTATTTAAAAAAAAAAAACCTTATAGGGTTTTTCATGTTTTGTTCCTTTTAGGACCAACAGTTTAGGAGAGTGTAAAATCGAAACCATCAAAATTAAAACAAGGGGAAATTGGTACTATAACATTTTCATTGTCTGAGGATAAAGAGTAATGTAATTCAGTTTCCTTTGGAACCGAAAGAGTTATGTACTGGCAGTAAATACTTAGTAAGAAAAAAAAGCACATATTTTGGCATATCAGGAACACTGAAAATGGGGAAAAAAAGATCATTCTGGTTTGAAACATTTTGCTTTGTTCCATAATTCAGATTTGATGCGCTATAGAATAGAACATATCACTTTATCATCCAGAGGTGTTCATAGGCTAAATCACCTTTTGCAAGAGAAATGCATTCTGGATTTTTTAATTAAAGCCCAGGATACCTAGAGGTCTCAATAAACAATAAGATTTAATGCATTTGTTATAGTTCTGCATGTTATTATTTAAGTAAGATGTGAAAATATTATTAACAATGGTTTATTATCAAAATATATCATCATTATGAGATATCTTATTCAATGTTTCTCTGTATATGCTACATTATATCCATGTCATCTTTCTAATGTGCTTGTATTTCATACGAATTTTGCATTGTGAGCAAGTATATCTTTTTAGCTTGTCCTTTAATATATCAGAATACTAGTGATTGCATTGAAAAGGTCATGATGAAATTATATGTATGGATACACGCACAAGGTGTAATCATTTTTATTGGTATTATATGAAACAATTGCATACAGATGTGGCCCGTGCCCTTACAAAATCTCATACCAGATATAAACTGTAATTTTTTCTCTCTCTATTGTTTTCTAAAAAGAAAAACATAGGTTTATTATATTAAATACATATATCTCATACATAGGCAACTAGGTTGCTCCATATCTTCATTTTCAGCAGGCAGGAGTGTGGTAAATGATTATTGGCCATACTGAAAACATTATTGCAGTCTTAATGAAGGTGAGGGTCAGCAGCGAAACGTTAATTATGTAATAAACCTTTCAAAATTGATGATGCCAACCTTCTTCATTACATGTACTGTACTACTGTATGAGCAGGGAACATGTTGTTGCTCGGAGCACCCAGTAGTTTATTTCACTATTTGTTTATATTCATCCGAGCGCATCCCTCTTCCTCTGCCCCACTTAGTAACAGTCATTTACTAAATTAGCCCTTGATTAGGTATTGTGGAAAGATAGCCGTAGGAGCTATAGGCAAAAGAAATAGCAGACGACAATGGAGCTAAGATCAAGCAACATAGAAACAAATGTGTGCTAGTGGACCAAGCCATCATAAATGTGCTAGACACAGATAATTATGGGTGTATTATAGGTGTCCCGACAAATCATAGTTCAAAAATACTGCTCACCTTTTTAATTGATAATTAACCATGTGTAAAATATCTCTGACCATGCTGTAGTAAATTACATTGAATAGGGTTGTATTACAAAGAAGTTGCTTTTTAAAACAAAATGGCAGCTGATTTAAGGGGTCCCTTATGACAATATTTTTACAGTACATCCATATTTCACCTCCTTCAAACTCTGGTAATTACCATGCGTTCTCCTCTGCACTGCTGCCATGAAGAACTAATCACTTATACTTGATTAAAAAAAAAAAAGCATTGTTATTATCTCCAGTGGTTCATTCTTTTCCTCTCTGTGTTTTAGAAACAGAGACGTCTGCTTGTATTTGTTTGTGCGAGCGCATAAAGATTATTTGCTACTTGCTGTCGTCTGGTTAAATGCTTGCTGATGATCTTATGGGGTTTCTAAAGAAAATAAATAAAAGCTGAATTGTGAATTGTGAATATCTTTTGGAGCATTTCGCATTCATGTATTTTAAACAACAACAGTTTGGGAGAGATTGCATTTTTACTGGGAAAACATCCTTGAAGCAACAGTGTTTGTGTCTCAGAGTTGCATATCATTATGGTTATTTGGAACATTTTTGAAAAGTTTTACTGGTAAGATCTCATTTGTCTCATTTGTGTCACTTTATGCATGCTTAGCAGATGATTTGCACCACAAATGGCCTCAATTCAGTTAAGATCAATTCCCTCAACATATTAGCGCTGATCACATTATCATACTGCAACTCTATCTATAATTTTGAGATGAATATATTTTGTACAAGGTTTACATATTAAGGCTTCAGTACCTACTGCAAAATGATTTAAAAAAAAAAAACTGTACTTACTGTACATTTAACATTTTCTACAGAATGCAAGAATTGTAGTCACTTACGGAATTGGAAAAACAAGGAATCGTTTGTGTAGGTTTCCAAAGGGTTGCACATTATTATAGTAAAACTAAAGTGAAGGAAACCCGGTCGGGGGTCATTATTATAGGAGGATCCATGGTCCTGAAGATTAATTTATGGGGGGGGGGATTGGTGGGGTTATGTTATTAGGGTGCAGGTTAACAATACAGGCATTATGAATTTAGATTCAGTAGTACTAATAATAAAAATAAAAATAAATAATAATAATGGGCACATTCAAGAAAAGCTTGGCAAGAAGTGGTCACAATGTAATGGTTAAGATGTAAAGAAATGGCCTCACTCCCATATAATATATACAGTACGGTACATACATATTTCATTTTTCAATAACAGAATGGGGTGTCATTATTATTATAATTGTATGTTAATTGATTATTATTGTCATAGTGGTGGGCTGAGATTTTTGGTGAGGTCAAAAGGACCTTAAATTGGCGGTGCCGGCAAGGTTGGTGTTTGGTTATGGGAGTTCTTGCTTTTTTATTAAAATAGGGGTGTTGGTGACATTTTTTAAGTGCCGGTACGGGATATCGCACCCGTTTCTGTGTTTCTGCCCGTTGTCTTCAATGGGAGTAAACGCCGTCACTGATGTGATAACCCACACCGACACTTTGATAAATGTGTCCCATAGTGAGGAGGCCTTCAAAATATCTCTTCATCAGTAGGTTTTTCTTGCAACAAAATTCTTTGAGTTCCTTGAAAATGCAGTGGCGTTCTTTTTTTTTTTTTGATGCATTCCCATCCCTTTCCTGACAGAACATCACAATAAAGTGAAGAGCTTATTTTTTCTACTTTTACTGAAAAGATTTACAGTAGGTCTTTCCCCCACTAGTTACAAAATTGAGCCTTCACAAGTATCCCATAAGCCATATTTTATTACAAAGTTCATTCCAGTTGATGCAACAGTGTACCCAGCAGACCACAATAAATATCTACAGTAGTCACAAAATATGTATTTATTTTTGGTAACATTGTAACTGTAGCTATGTTAATTAACTGGTTTCCCCATGATAAAAATGATCATCATTCCAATTATTTAACTGTCATTATTCCTAGATTCTCCAGAACTCTTTGATTATAACATCTGCTCTTTACTAAGAGAACATCCTTGAAAAGTTGACAGCTATCATTTAAATGATAATCTGTCAGTCCCTATATGTCTACAGAACAAAATAAAGGGAATATTGAGAATAATTTGTACAGTTGTGGGAGTACAGATACTGGTAAAATTGTGTACACCCCGATGATTTTAAGTATGCTCTATTAGGGTAACAAAGTGTTAAGCTTTGCTTCTTTAACCATTAAGGTCCAGATCCACAAAGCTTTGTCATTGACTTAACAAGTGCTAACGTGTTAATTTAAAGCTCACTAACGCAGTGTTAAGTGCTGTTTTCAGCCGTAAGGGGCCCTTGCATTCGTTTAATGGACATTAGTGCTAATAATAGGCAAAAGAGGTGTCCCCTCTACCAACGCTTATCCACAGAGCTCTGTTATAGTTCGGAGAGAGACCAAACCTATTTTACTAAAGTATCAAGTGCTTCATATAGCCCCTCAAACCAGTCTTGAGACCACAGGTATCTCAGGTGTTCTCCATTTTGAGCATGTGTATGTGTGTCCCTCTCCCTCTCTCTCATTTTAGGGTCTAATTGTTTAACTCGGGGGGGGGGGTTCACATAGCTCCGATAATGGATAATGGAGTTTGATTAAGTAAATCCCTGTGAAATGCTCAAAGAACTAGATTAGTCATCACATGAGACTAGATGCAAAGATAATATCTCCTGTCATGCCGTCAAATACTTCTTGGGCAAGCTTCCCCCGTATCTGAACTTGCTCCTCACCTCTAACACACGCAGCACTTATCATCTGAGATCTGACTCCAAGGGACTCTTCATGTCCCAAGGCTCAACAAAGTATATCGCCGCTCGTCCTTCTCTTACCGTGCACCTCACAACTGGAACAACCTACCTGAGACTCTCAAAACCAAGACCAGTCTAAGTTCTTTCAAAACTAAAGCTTTCTATTGTATCCAATTGTAAATCGCACGATAATGTGTTGAAACTCTTGCTATAGGTAAGGCTTTTTCATTTTTTCATGCGATAGCGGGTGCGATAATATTTATTACATCTATACATTGGAAGTACACATTAAAGTATTTATTAGTACTGTAAGTTATGAATATTTTAAAAGTTGTCTAGATATGACCGCATTCAATTTGCAAAAGTTTAGGCAGATCAGATATGTTTTTAGAAATTTGTGTGAACGCAAAATTTTCAGGAACCATATATTGAAGTTCACAAACATAAAATAACAATTTTATTTAGAGTGTAACATACTGTAAAATTAACTATGAAAATCAACAAATGTGGCAAAAGGTTATTCCCTATCATGAAATTCCCTTCAGACGACTCTTGGAGGAAGGACCCAGAATGGGCATCCCGATTAGAAGCCAGAGTGAGGTTTTTGTCTATGGTGGAGAATAATGCTTTGAGGGAGATACAAGAAAAGGTGGGATTTTGGAGAGGATGATTAATGTGGGGTACTGTACCTTTTGTGGTGGTCAGCATGACAGGAACAATTCCAATCCTCCCGTCTGGCTGCTCGGTATTGCTTTGTTGGGCTTTCAGGTTTTTGATTTGCAGTGTGGGTGTGAATTCTCTTCATGTGTTGTGTGGCTTAGAATCTTTACAAGATCGTCAGATGTGAAAAAAAAAGAAAAAGTATCACAATCAATGGGTTTAGACCTAGAAAAAGAGAAGAAAAATAAAAGACGCTTGAAAGAAGGGTTAACAAGCACAATTTATCTTAAGTTTAAAGGTTTCTGGCATTTTTCTTTTGTGTTAAAGGTGGAGGATCAGACTAATAGTGTGCTTTTGTAGAAGTCGTCGTAGGTCCGGCCCAGGGGCAGCGGACCTAGAGGTGTTCTCCTCAAAGATGGTTATTGGGGATATTTACAAGGCCAGGAACAGCAATGAGCAATTTGTTTTGGCTTTGGTTACTAGTTCAAAAGTTAATAAAGGCTGAGGTAGTTGAAAAGCCAAGTTATATGGTGTCTGAGCTTGCTTTAAGTGGGTAGCTTTGGAGGCCGAGGATGAGGGGGTATTAATCAAGGGTCTACTGGTCAAGTGATTTCTTTTTGCGAACGTTTAAAGTTTTACCAATGTCTTGAAATGCCCTATACGGTGTTATTATAGTTTTCTCAATATGTACTGTAGCTACCTATAGATAGACATCTGGTTATATCTCACTAAACATATCTGAACTGCAGCTACTGTAATATGATTATGATGCGCAAAATAGAGACAAAAACACACCAACCGTAGAGATGGGAAGATTATGGGAAGATGATTGACATGCATTGGGGACTATATATCAATGGATACTAATTCCTTTCACCCGTGTAAAATATTTTTTAACATGGATCTTCAAATGCCGATAGGAATTTGTATGACAGTCTCCTGTGGACAATACATTGACAAAAAACAGCACCAGATTTATCAAGAATATTGATTTTCATTTGGAACTTTTTTTTCTGATAAATCTGGGGTTGGTTTTTTTGCAGCCAAGACAAGTTGACAAATAACCTGAAATGTATATGTATGTTAGTATTTTGCAGCTACTGTATTTCACTGTGTGTAAATTGCATCAACTTGCAATTTGAGAAGTGTTTATTGGGGAAGTCAAGCTACACACATAACTTAATAGGATATATAAAAAAAGAACCTGTGAATCCACATCCTCATGCTAGAGAAGAGATCATGAACATTCAATTGAATTGGATTAACTTTTTCTCCATTTTCTCTCTATCATTTTGGAAAGTGGGAAAGAATACAGCTTATATTAAATATAATGTGAAGCTCTTTCCCCATGCAGGAGAATAGAGCAGTTCAATTCAAATACATGGGACTAAAATACACTCCTGTGCCAGAAAGCATATTCACAGTATTCTTAATAGTGGGCATAGTTTGAGAACAAAAATATTTTATCTCTCTACTTAGAACCAAATTTCCCTTTTTTTCTCATTGTGCAGTAAATAGAAATATGGGTACATTTGCATGTCTCAGACTGGGTCTGTAACCCTGCCGTTCCCAATTATCTCTTAGCATACAATGCTTCCACTGCAGCCAGGGATTCTGGGTAATGACATGCAAATGAGCACTCATAGGGGCCTATTCTAGTAGCTTCGATAACTAACTCATCAAGCTTTTTAGCACTTCCCATTATGATTTCAAATGTTTGCTATTCAGAAAGCTCTGATGACCTGCAAACTCGTATGGGAAGTGCATCTCTCAAGCGGTCTCGCTCCTGATCAAACAGATTGAGCAAGAGCTCCAAAAGAGCTCCAACTTGCATTTTTTTTTAAAAATCACCCTATTCTAATAGCTACGAGAATCTCATCGAGGCTCTCAGCTAGCAGGCAACTCGCAAATTTAATCTCGGCACCCCAAGGGCAAGATGGGATTTGCAATAGGACTTAAACATTTTTTTAAATGTTATTGCATCGGATTGAAGCAGGGAGTCTTCGGAGCTGCCCCGCATTAATACCAGCTCTGGTGACCCCCGGCTTCAATCCAATTCAATAAAAATAAGTTTACAGGCAGCTTAACCGATAAGGCAATGAAGGGGTTCAATACTAGTACCCGGTTTATTGTGGGTATTGGGGGTGGGTGAAGGTAGTACTTGGCCTGTGTTGGGTGTTTAGGCCTTGTGGGAGGGTTGCAGGAGGAGTTAACCCCTTCATTACCTTAGTGATTACTACCAGTAAGATAATGAAGGGGTTAACCCCTCCCGCTACCCACCATATAGGTATAAACACCCACCATGGCCAAATACCACCTTCGCCCACCCCCACAATAAACATTAAAACACAATACTAAGCAATACACCCATTGAATTCCAGTGTGGTAACCTATGCCCTCAATGGGAGTAAAGAAAACCTCAATAGCAATGAATGGGCACCTCCTCTACCCCCAACAACCCTCTCCCCTACTAACACATACAGTACAATAATGAGCAAAATAACTATTATCCAGATCTGGATAATAGCTCTTTAAATAAAACATTATCTAGCCAGCATAAAGTACAGTAAATAAAAGTTCTACTTAACCATGCCAGGATGAAGGCCATCCTCATCCCTGTCCTCCACATCCATGTTCTCCATGCACAGCAACATTATAATCAAATAACAAACTAATGGCCACTAACCCCTTAATCACTGTAGCTGTTAGTAACCAATATAGTGATTAAGGGGTTAACCACCCCTTCCCCGCTACCCACCCGGGTCACCTAACCACCCTCCCCAGGGCATCTAAATCCACCCCCGCTACCCATTGATTGGCACAGTGTTAAACCATGGCCATAATATGGCCATGGTTTGCCACTATATCAATGCATGGGCAAACTACCAATAAAAAAACAAGCAACAAATAAAAGCACCATATTATGGCCATGGTTTAACACTGTGCCTACCAATGGGTAGCGGGGGTGGAGGTAGTTTCCCTGGGGCATCTACCCCCTTCACCAAGGCCCTGTATCCTCAACAAACCTGACACTCAGGTTTAACCCCGTAATTGCCTTAGCCGCTAGTCGCTAAGGTAATGAAGCTGTTCATATTTACATTTTAATAACAGTGAACTGAAGCAGGGGTTCTCCGGAGTAGGAACGCATTAATTTCAACCCCAGGGACCCGCTGTTTCCAGAGATGGGGTGCCGGTATCCCCCTACAATGTTTAAATCTCCCGTGTCACGTGACCCGGGACATTTAAATGCATAGGAGATACCAGAACCCCATACCGGGGTCAGTACCTCGGGAAGCAAGGGGTCCCCGGACCTAAAATGAATGCGGTTAAGCTCCAGAGACCCCCTGCTACAGTACACTGTTATTAAAATGTAAATAAAAACACTGTGATCGCCTGTAAGAGCTGTGCAGGGAGATGCAGCTCTCTATGCAGCTCTTACAGACTGCGGCAGATCACACAAGGGAGAACTTAGGCTGTGTCCATAGTGCAGGAGACGGCACGAGCAACGTAGCTCGCGCCAAAAACAACCACTAGGACGCCAATGTGTTTGTCTATAGTGCACGAGCACGTGCACATGCCCGACGGGGAGACGAGTACTTGGCGCTACTACCAAGTTTAAATTTCCCACGCGACGACCGGGTCATGTGAGCGGTTCGCCCAATGAGGGCGAACCAGTTTCGTGATGTCACAGCCGTGCCCCTGCCACACCCCCACCATGCCCCCCCCCCATTGCGCAAACATGCAGGCCACGAATCTCGGCAAGTACTATGTCCGAGGCCTTAGGCCAGGTCCCCGCTGGCTACTGCAGCGCCCGCTGTTGTGGACGCTGCAGAAACAAGAGCCGCCCCTCAATGGGGCCGAGCCTGCTGTGAGGGGGGGCAAGCACGCTGCGTGGGGGGGACGCCGCACTGCACAATGAGTTTTTCCAGCCTGCAAGAAAATTGTGAGGGGAACTAGCGACGGAGCGCTAGGCCACGACGTCCGGCGGTTCAGCCAATGAGGGCGAACCTGCCGGGTGACATCACTCCCCCGTCACCCCCCCCCCCCCGTCTTTCCCCCTGCAGCTCTGCAGACTGGGGAATTTGGCTGCACGCGCCGCCAGCTTCGCAGGTGCGCGTGCAGCGCAGGCACTGGGGCCGTACCCTTAGAGAGAGGCTGAGATACCATTGTTGCTGTCCCGTATGATATTGGTATTTTCATACCTCCTGGTTTGTGACTTGAGGAAATGGTTTCTGATTCTTTCTGAATACCGTGATAACACAAATGATAAACCATTTGTTGGGGTAATGCTACATCATTCAAGATGGCAGCAAAGTTATCGAAGCTACTAGAATAGGCCCCAGAGTGTCACTCTTTGTTTGCTGTCCATTAAAACATGAAGCCCTATTAGCTTATGCCTGCCGTAACACAGCTTCATAGCCGAGCCTGGGTTAAAGAAGTGCAGAGCCAATAAACCTACTCACAGACATCTGTTTCGACCTTTTGGGTCTCATCATCGTGAGTCTCTTCTCATTGTATTTTTTGTATGCATGTTCTATATTTACAAAGAAATCCCAAATGCATTTTCAAACCCTCCCAGCATAGCTAATTTGAATGCGTCTAAACATCAATCTGTATTTGAAAGCTGTGAAGACATTGGCAGTGACACTGGATCTGAAAAAGATACAGTATTTGTGAAATGTAAAAAAACTCACATAGAAAGCACATCTATGAGGAACCTGCTCGTATTGGTCAATTAGATGGAATAACAACCTGCAGCGTATTAAACATATGGCAGGGAAACCTTCTCACCAGCCACTACATGCACGTCACGTTTTATTTGGCCCTAACTTGCCACTCCTATGTTAGGTGAGATTTCACAGTGGACTTTTCATCCCCGCAGATGTAAAGAGAGGACTCGCTCAGCCTCGCAGGCTGCAGTCCTCATTAACACTAAATAGGGTCGTTCGCTCCGTGTTGTGCTCGTAACCAAAACTAACACATGTTATCCCGTTTTTTTTTTTTTAAATAAATGACAAGTTCCATATTGGTCTGTAATGAAGCTTGGTGTCTCTCCCCGAGCCATCTGTTCACTCCTCATGAATCATCTCTCCAGCCTGCAGATGCTCGGCCTCCTCTTAAAGAGGATGGGGCAGCGGCGCGCTGGCTCAAGTTTAAAATGAAACATGGTGTAAACACTGTAATCAGACAATGTGAAACTGTCCCAGAGCCTTCTGGGGTTTCACTTTGGAAAAAAAAGGCGAACGCGAGCAGCGTGACGATAGGAGGTTGTCAACTTTCCCTGCTGCCATGTGTTTTGAACGGCAGGCACATTTGTATACTTGGAAATCAGTGAGAAGGAGCTGTTTATTGCTGGATTTAATACCTCATTCTTCATTGCTCAGGGAGCTGCGAATCTCAGAAATAATGTTGCAATTGCTTCGTTGTTCCCCGAGCCTATTAATTGCGCTTCATCTCACTGCGTGCTTTGCCTACAGCTGACCTGCCCGTCCTATTTCAAATCTGATTATCTCGCTTTGGGTGCCTATGCCCATGTAGGGCTTATAATGAAAAAAATATATATTAGTAAAACAATGAATTAAAAAAAAATAAATGAAAAAAAAAAAAAAAAAAATTACTTGAGTTTGTTTTACAAATGAAGGGCAGATGCAGTACGCAGGAATCAGACATTATGCAAAAGCAATTATTGCTGTGGCTGTGTTATTGAAAGTGCATTCATTTTTTTTTTCAAACATACAATACACTAAAAGGCTTTTATGAAATCGGCACAAAGCCCTAACAGAGGCATTTTAACACTTCTCTTTTTATTATTTTTTTTTCATGCTGGCGGAGTGTTCGCACATTTACACAAACAGCAGCAAACAGACCAATTATTCACTCTATATCAGGGGGAAGCAACTCCAGTCCTCAGAAGCTACCAACAGGACGGGGTTTCAGGATATCCCTGCTTCAGCACAGGTGGTCTTCGACTGAGCCACTGATTGAGCCACCTGTGCTGAAGCAGGGATATCCCAAACACCTGACCTGTTGTAGCTCTTGAGGACTGGAGCTGGCTACCCCTGCTCTACATGTATGCACATTTTAGTAGTCAAATGCCCCTATGTAATACACTGTGAAAGCATCTTTCCCATGCTGGAGAAGATTTTAGTCCCATTCAAATAAACAGAGCTGAATTCCTTACCAACATTGGGAAGACTGCTTTAGCAAATATTGAATGCAAGACAAAATCACGTTAAAAATATTAGTGGTAATGCGGCTGATTTTTTTTAAAATATATTCTAAGCCTGGAAAAGTATTAAGCAAATATATTCTGACCTTTTCTTAGAAAACACTATTGATGCTCTAACACAAAAAGGCAGAGGGCACGTTTAGAATAAATTCCTAACCTAGAAAATGGAACTACAGACGTGTATTTGAAAAAGTAGTTGTATTCCGGGTTTGTAAGAAAATGTAGAGGTACAGATGTAGCAGACATTATTGCTCCTTTTAACATGATAAGATGCGTTAACGCGCCCGCGTCATTACCACATCACACCGCATTACAGCAAGCACCATTGAAAAACAATGAATGCATGCGTTCTCTCCTTAAGGCATGTAATATTGACTGCGTTATTCCTTGTGGGGGTAATACGGTCAGATACATCTGTATTCCTACCTTATCAACGTAAAAATATTTGTACAGCTCAACCCTGTTATAACGCAATACGTTACAACACGAATCCGCTTATATCGGGATGCAAGCGTGGCTCCCAATTTTTGTATTTATGAATACTTTACAACACGATTAGTGGTGTCTTAAATACTTTATTGTACAATGCATACAATTGTACATTATTTCTAACGCAATCCGCTTATAGCGCAATGGGATTCTTTGGACCCCAAACACAGCGTTATAACGGGGTCGAGCAGTATTGCCAATCAAAGAGTAAAGTCTGAAGAAAGGCTGGCCCGAGTTATCGTTACCATAGCCAACATGATGATGGTGCCGTCCGTACCTGTGCACCGAGACCCGCGCTTACAGAGGCCCTGGAAGCAGGGGGTCCCTGGAGATGAAATTAATGGGGTTCATCTTTGGAGACCCTCTGCTCCAATGCTATATAAAAGATTGCAAAAACATTCACCATCTAGGATTGCACCTTTAATGTCCAGTAATGTCAATGGCGCAATCAGCACTATCATACTTTAATGAATAACCACTACAAAAAGGGATTGGTATAACAGAAAATGGCTAGAAATGCTTTGCTGTGCTCTGATACTCTACATTTCATGCATATGCGTATGTGTATGTATATACTTTGTAACGGTGTTTGCCCGGGCCAATCTCATATTGCCCCTCCTATGTGGACTCTTATCCCTGTTACATGGCATACTAGTGTGGTGCACCTGCTGGCTTACAGGACTCCTGAGTCTCCCGCTTGATGGTATTATGGGGAATGGCATCAGGACTGGCTTAGGAGGTAATGCTGAGTTATACTCACTCATGGTACAGCGCCTCCATCTCTTCCAGACCCCCAGCGTAGTAGGGAGGAGTCTCTGAAAGAGAACCCTATGTGCACCTTCTTCCCAACTGACTCCACAATCAGGACAGAAGCGTTCCTTCTCCTTGGCATCCTTTATTAACAGCAGACATGGACAGCCGCCCATCATAGTGGCTGGTCTTTTATCCGCTCATCTCAGGTTGCCAACCCAAAGGAAGTCCCTGACCGTACACTCCCAGGCAAGGGCACTGAAAGCAGGTCTAGCTCTTCCCTTACTCCCTGGTGGAGTAAGATGAATATTCTTCCACACCACTCCCTTGAGGGAGGGCCACAAACACTGCCAGAGCCCTGACAGGTTGCTGGACATACTCACCTCACTCAGGTGGTGAGGCACACTCACTAAATTAAGGAAGTGCTGCATATTATATAGATTCAGTAGGCACCACCCCTGTGTCACTGTAAGTGGACACAGAGCCTGATGTCACTTCCTTCACTAAATAATACACAGCATATGAGGTGAGGGCAAACCCCATGATTACTCCTGGCAACCTGCCCTTAACAGGGATTATTGTACAGGAGGATAAAGACATGTAACCCCAAAACTACACAGGGCTACAATCACCCTCTGGTGGATCCAATGGTCCCCACTTGGTTCTAAATTTGCTGGGTCTTCTTCAAACGAACAGCCTGTAAACATAACAATACAAAATCACATCAATACAAAAATACAGATACATCACAAGTGCATTACTGTAATTCAGAACATATTCATTGCAACCCTCCCATCTCTAGGACTACTCCTTAGGAGAATCCACTCAGTAATAGTGCCTGGGATCAG
Source organism: Ascaphus truei (assembly GCF_040206685.1). Taxonomy (NCBI): domain Eukaryota; kingdom Metazoa; phylum Chordata; class Amphibia; order Anura; family Ascaphidae; genus Ascaphus; species Ascaphus truei. Next base: position 267,975,430 of record NC_134487.1, on the reverse strand, counting down.
GTTTCTTGACTTCTCGCCCGTTGTGATCGATAATAGTAATAAAATACGATCTGGGCGGCCCACTCTCTGGTCTGTACTCTAACTTATGCATATACAGTAAGTGTTCCGGCCTACACTCCAAATACGCATGAGATAACATACTCTCTCTTCTGTGCGGTACTCGTAGTGACTAGATTTAGATTTAAGATAGTCTTTTACGGCTTCCCTTAGCCAGGTATCCCGATTGTCCTCAATTTCCTGCATTATAGGCTCAGGAACATACGGGTACTCAAATCCTTGAGACTGTTTATATCTAGCCACTATGGCTCTCTCAGCCCTGCTTACTCTCACCAGCATCTTGTTCCCTGCTTTACCTGGCAGAACCCAGGACAATGGTTCTACAGGGGCGATGACATCGTACAAAATAGAGCACCATTTAGGTGTGACTATAGCCCTTTGGATCTCATCCCACCTCCTCACAAGCTCCTCTTGGCCTTCCTCAGCCGAGTACACACCCACATCCCACCAGTGATCAATCACATCTCCTCGCATTAGGATGAATCTAGTGCGGTCCAACCAATCGGAGTAACCCTCATATAACGGAGCCCACCACTTAGTGCTATGATCCCACAATTGGTTTCGCACCACCAGAGCAGTCTCATGCCCTTCTGAGTCCCCTCCTGATGATACCCCAGATGTGATACTAGAATGTGTAGAGGCCCCATAATGCTTAGGCCTCCCTCTAACAATGTGGGTGTAAATAGTAGGATTCATCTTGGGTGGTTTCACATATGGTACTACCTCCTTCCCTGATCCCTCATCCGAAGGAAAACAGTCCCCCCAGTCCATGGCCGACACAGGTCGCTCCTCCGAAGTGTCCCGTGACTCCCCAGACCACCCTTGGCTCGAACGTGACCCCAAAGGTGACATGGTAGGGATAGGGGCAGGGGCATTGGCCTTGGCACTGGGCAAAGGGAATGGGGAAGTGTCCTTACGCTTTGGCAGGAAAATCGGCAGTTTGGCGATGCCCCGACCCGTCGTGGCTTTGGGTGTAGCAGAATCACCAAACCGTTGTCCTCCACGGCCTCGCATAGCCTGCCGATGTCTATCCACATCCTGCTGTGATAGACGGTTGCTGCTCAGTGCCGCTGCCGGATACTCCCGGTTGTTCTGCTGGATATCCCGGAAGTGACGTCATCTTCTTCTCGCGAGGTGGTGCCATCTTGGGTGGGGTCGTCTCACCCCGGAACTTCCTCCTCTATCTCGACGTCCGGCACCGGATGTCCCGCGACGCTTCTCGGCTCCGCTTGGGCCTTGGTTGGGGCCTTTAGTACGGCCGCCTCCATTAGAGCCTGTGGGGAGTAAGGAGGTTCCTCACCACTCCGCCGACTTGCAATGGTCTCCTCTTCCTCCGGTCCCGTCTCCGGATGTCCCTCCGCCGCACTGGGAGTCGCCACAGCCGTAGGACTCTTCCGCTGCTCCGGTCGCACCAGCGCTTGCCGTCGAGGGATGTAGATCTGTAGCGGGCCCAAGTCACAGGTGAGCCGCTCTTTTTCCACAGCACAGCTGCAGTGGTCCGCCAGTAGGTGCATCACCACCGATGTACTGCTCCCATGATCATCGTCCGATGAGGATGATGCTGATGAGGGTAAGCGTACCTCCGCAGGGGACCGACTTTTAGGCTCCGGTTTCCCGCTATCGTCACAGGCCTCTACGCCCTCTTTTTCCGGCGCTACCATCAGGAACGATCCCCATTCTCCGGGATCACTCTTCTCTGTCTTGATGTTTGGTGGTTCTACTGCCATCAATGTGGCTTTAGTTCCTCCCGCCTCTGCGTGCCCAGGTGCGAATGGCTCCATGGCCCACAAGTAGTGGATGCCGCATTGAGGGCATCTCGCTGTCGTACTGGCTTCTGCGCCCGGTAGTCTACACTGCATGCATAGACACCGGAGGACTTCTCGATCACCCATCTTCACTACCAGGAAGCCTCCTGGAAGTTGGTAGGGGTGGATATCCAAATCCACCATGGCACAGTCAGTAGTTGCGCTGGGTAAGGGAGACACACGACACAACAGTCTCTCTTTCTCGCCAGCTCTTCGCAACTGTAGGATAGGAAACTCACATCCGGCTCCTCCTTCACTCAGATTAGCTTTCCAGTGGTGGGTGCAGTGACCCCTTCCTCTGGTGGAGATTAGAGGAGGGTCCCACAGTTGCAAGTCAGAACCCAGAATCGGCTCTGATCCTGTTACAGTATAGAGGGGCGCGGCCACAGCTTTCGTGCCACTTCCCGGCCAAGTCCCTGCAGAATTTCTCTCTGCACTCTGCCCATGTGGTGTCCCAGGATGGTGGGAACCGCCATCTTGGATTACTCTGCAGTCTACATTCCCCGCAGCTTTGACTTGCGTGGTAATCACCGACTGGCAATCAGGTACATCATCCGACATTTCACACGTAATTGCAATGTCCTCACTGATCTCCTGTTCTGATACACCCAGGGAATTCAGACAGGACAGAAAGGGTGCGGTCATCGCTTTCGCGCCACTCCACAGCCTACTCAGTATAGGCGTCTCTGCACATGATTCCTCCGCTGTCCACACAGCACGTGCGCCTCTCATCTCTGGCCACCATTTTGGGCTCTCTGCACCGCACGGGACCACATCACATATAGCCGCCATCTTTACTTGTTTGCTGGAATTGCACATGGTGCTCTTCTGCTGGGCGGTCGCCATGCTGGTGCAATAAAGTTAGCCAGCGTGCACATCTACATGTATCTCAAGTGTATATGCCTCAGTTGTAATGCAATACATCATGCTAGGCTAAACTCTTTCCTGTGTATCCTGCACACGGTATTAGTCCAGTGTAAGTGCTCTGTGGTGTATAATCTGGTTACTGGCTAGAAGTACCTATGATCAGCCCCACTGTACTTAACATGTCACCTATTGTCGGTTATACATAGCGTTGACACATTCCAGGAGTTCCTGAACCAAGTTAACAAGGCTACCCCCTAGGCATCAAACAACTACCCTCCTCCAGGTGACCTCAAGCAATAGCCTAGTCTCCAGAACTATATCACACCATACAGGGGCATCTAGGGTGGGCTTTGTGAGGGGGCAACCTCCTGACTACCCCTAGGCTCCCTTCCCTCCGCAGCACTTTCCTGGAAGCATACATGTTCCTACATCAGTTCGCCTAGCTGAAAGCCTGTCCTGTTGCCAATCTCAGCAGCGCCTCCAAATGTAACGGTGTTTGCCCGGGCCAATCTCATATTGCCCCCCCTATGTGGACTCTTACCCCTGTTACATGGCATACTAGTGTGGTGCACCTGCTGGCTTACAGGACTCCTGAGTCTCCCGCTTGATGGTATTATGGGGAATGGCATCAGGACTGGCTTAAGAGGTAATGCTGAGTTATACTCACTCATGGTACAGCGCCTCCATCTCTTCCAGACCCCCAGCGTAGTAGGGAGGAGTCTCTGAAGGAGAACCCTATGTGCACCTTCTTCCCAACTGACTCCACAATCAGGACAGAAGCGTTCCTTCTCCTTGGCATCCTTTATTAACAGCAGACATGGACAGCCGCCCATCATAGTGGCTGGTCTTCTAGCCACTCATCTCAGGTTGCCAACCCAAAGGAAGTCCCTGACCATACACTCCCAGGCAAGGGCACTGAAAGCAGGTCTAGCTCTTCCCTTACTACCTGGTGGAGTAAGAGGAATAGTCTTCCACACCACTCCCTTGAGGGAGGGCCACAAACACTGCCAGAGCCCTGACAGGTTGCTGGACCGACTCACCTCACTCAGGTGGTGAGGCACACTCACTAAATTAAGGATGTGCTGCATATTATATAGATTCAGTAGGCACCACCCCTGTGTCACTTTAAGTGGACACAGAGTCTGATGTCACTTCCTTCACTGAATAATACACAGCACATGAGGTTAGGGCAAACCCCATGATTACTCCTGGCAACCTGCATGTGATAGGGTGAATTAATGTCACCAGCCATATACCTGGCAAACCTATGTTTAGGCTTGCAGTGCAGCAGTGACAAGGTTAAGTTTCAGTTGAGAAGGGCTGCTTAATTAGTCTGACCCCAGCTGCATAACCAAGGTGTTTTAAAACCCCCAGGCTGTACAAAAATGCAGGCTAGCTGGTCAGGAGACAGGACTGAACTACTGAAGAGATTACTGCTATAAGGTCTGTTTTCAAAGTACATGTATGATGAACTGTCTGTGTCCTGCATGCTGATTTGAAGCTGCCTTGTTTTCTATGCTGAAGAGAAGCCATTTAGTTTTTTGTATGCTGAAGAGAAGCTATTTTGTTTGTGTGCTGTATGTTATTAAGGCTCAATAAATAAGCCTTATCAAGAGAACCCGCATGTGTGGTTGCATGTACCCTGCAACACAGCCCTTAACAGGAATTACAAGAGACAGGGGGTGCCCAACGCTGCATCCAATTGACAAAACATATACAGTAAAATACTTCAATAATAAAATACTTGGTTATTTAGTTAACCCTTTGGCCAAAGGCGTTATAAGCCTGCATACCAACGTCAAGGTATAACCAAGATAATGCAGGTCCTACACTACACTGTGAACCCTTCCCCTAAAATCTGTGTTAACCTATGTCTCTTTTGGAGGCTATGGCACCTCCTCCCAGAGCTCACTCCTCCCCCTTCACCATTTTAAGTTGGAAGGTCATTTCACTTGCTGCAGGAACAAGACCCATTATGGTTCTTTCCCTCTCACAGAGGTTAGGGGAAGGGTTCACAGTGTAGTGTAGGACCTGCATTATCTTGGTTATACCTTGACGTTGGTATGCAGGCTTATAACGCCTTTGGCCAAAGGGTTAACTAAATAACCAAGTATTTTATTATTGAAGTATTTTACTCTATATGTTTTGTCAATTGGATGCAGCGTTGGGCACCCCCTGTCTCTTGTTGTATACATTTGCCACGCTCAATAGCGCTCTGGTTGACATAAATATATATTCACTTTGTGGTGGGTGTAGGAGTTTGAGCTTGCTGGGAATCTGTCTTAACAGGAATTATTGCACAGGAGGAGAAAGACATGTAACCCCAAAACTACACAGGGCTACAACTGTATATATAAATATATATATATATATATATACTAGCTGATATACCCGGCGTTGCCCGGAGGCCGTGAGGGGGGGGCGTGAAAAGCAGGGTGGGGGGGCGTGAATTGCAGGGTGGGGGGCGTGAAAAGCAGGGGGGGGCGTGAAAGGTGGGGGGGGGGCATGAAAGGCGGGGGGGGTGAAAGGCGGGGGGGGGCCTGAAAGTCGGGGGGGGCCTGAAAGGCGGGGGGGTGTGAAAGGCAGGGGGGGGCATGAAAGGCAGGGGGGGGCGTGAAAGGCAGGGGGGGGCGTGAAAGGCAGGGGGGGGGCGTGAAAGGCAGGGGGGGCGTGAAAGGCAGGGGGGGCGTGAAAGGCAGGGGGGGTGCGTGAAAGGCAGGGGGGGTGCGTGAAAGGCAGGGGGGGTGCGTGAAAGGCAGGGGGGGTGCGTGAAAGGCAGGGAGGCGACACACACACACAGTGTCACACACACACACACACAGAGTGTCACACACACAGTGACACACACAGTGACACACACAGTGACACACACACACACACACACACACAGTGTCACACACACACACGTCACCTAGAGCGACACACACGCGACACCTATCTCTACTTCCGGCCGCCGCCATCTTCTCACTCGGCGCCGCGAGGGAAGAAGGGGGTCCTTCCGGGCGCGCCACCATCTTAGGAAGGGGGTCCGCTGCCTGTTCCCCCGCCGGGGATGGAGATGAGCGTAGCGCCGGGAGAGGTGAGCGGAGGGAGGGAGACGTGAGCGGAGGGAGGGAGACGTGAGCGGAGGAAGGTGAGAGATGAGCACCGGGAGGGGAGAGATGAGCGCCGAGAGGGAGGGAGAGATGAGCGGCGGACCTCTACTGGCGCCGCGAGGGAGGAAGGGGGGGGAGAGATCTGGGAGGGGAGAGATGAGCGCCGGGAGGGGAGAGATGAGCGGCGGACCTCTACTGGCGCCGCGAGGGAGGAAGGGGGGGGAGAGATCTGGGAGGGGAGAGATGAGCGCCGGGAGGGGAGAGATGAGCGCCGGGAGGGAGAGATGAGCGCCGGAGAGAGAGAGGTGTGTGTGTGTGTAGCGAGCCGAGGGGGAAGAGAGTGGCAGTTGGGTGACGTCACACACAGCAATCTGATTGGCCAGAGGCTGAGGACCAATCAGATTCACCGCAGATAGCACTAACCTCACTAACCATTCGATTTTATATATTAAGATATATATATCTTTATTTATATAGTGCCATTAATGTACATAGCACTTCACAGTAGTAATACACGTGGTAATAATATACATAAGAAATAATACACATAACAGATCATGGGAATAAGTGCATCATACATAAAAGTAACATATATACTGTAATATATATATAATAATAATTGTTTGTTATATAGTGCTGCTAGTTTTTTTCTACAGAGACATTTTGCAGACACAGTCCCTGTCCTGTAGAGCTTACAAACTATGTTTTTGGTGCCTGAGGCACAGGAAGATAAAGTGACTTGCCCAAGGTCACATGGAGCCAACACTGGCAATTGAACCATGTTCAAATTCAGTGCCAGTCAGTGCCTTTACTCACGTGGAGAGGTGTATGTGTGGGTAGAGGTGTGTAGGTGTGTGTGTTTGTGTGGAGAGGTGTGTGTGTGTGTGTGTTTGTGTGGAGAGGTGTGTGTGTGTGGGGAGAGGTGTGTGTGTGTGTGTGGAGAGGTGTGTAGGTGTGTGTGGAGAGGTGTGTAGGTGTGTATCTTAGTCTTAGTCATAGTCTTGGTGAGTAAAAAAAGGTGACAAAAACCCTCCTCAGCAAAGCAAATGGAAATATAACTGTATGCTCATTTGCATGTCTTAGGCAGGTCTGCAACCCCACCGTTCACAATTATCACCCAGCACTTCCACTGCAGCAAGGGATTCTGGGAAATGACATGCAAATGAGCACACAGTGTCACTTTTTGCCTCAATAACCATTTTTAACATGGTTCCCTATAGGCTTAAGCTTGCTGCATGGTCACAGCTTTAAGCACAGCCATGGTTGACATGCAAATGAGCATACAGTTATATTTCCATTTGCTGTGGAGGGTTTTTGTCACTTTTTTTACTCACCATAACTTAACTAAGTTTTGTAAAACTCATCCTCATTGCTTCAGGTTTGCATAGCCGGTGTAACCAACCCCACACTGACCCATTAAGGTTGAAACAGCTGTCTGTGGGTGGGTTTACTGGCTATGCATCTTAACCCTGGCTGTGCTTAAAGATGTGACCATGTTTAAAATGGTTTTGAAGCAAAAAGTGGCACTGTGTTCTCATTTGCATGTCATTTCCCAGAATCCCTTGCTGCAGTGGAAGTGCTGTGTGCTGGGTGATAATGGTGAAAGGTGGGGTTGCAGACTTGCCTAAGATATGCAAATGAGCATACAGTTATATTTCCATTTGATATATATGTAGCCAGGTACCCTATCGGCCCCGCGACCCCCCCCCCCCTCGTTACCTCCGCTGCCGGGGGTCACTCGACAGACCCGCCGGCACTTCTGGATGGTGGGGGCCATGCAGGGAGTGCTTCGGCACTCCGGAGGTTTCCGGCGGCTCCCGTGCAGGGCGCCGCCATCTTGTGAGAGTTCGCGCATGCGCAGTGAGAACTCGGGCGGCCGGACCAGTTGCGCATGCGTGAGGACAAGCGCGCGGACCCTAGCCTACCAGGGAAGGCTTTTGGATGGGACTACGAGTCCCATGAGCCATAGGGGATCCCATGTGATGCCAGGGAGCCAATAGGGTTAGAGGATCTCCCCAAGGAAGGAATTTAGATACATTTCGCGCGCTGGGTAAGCACGTTAGTCAGGACCAGGAAGAGATAGGGGAAGGAGGTGAGTGCAGGGGTCTGTGACCCACTGCATTAGGCCAGCAGCCCCCTATGCCCCAGTTAGGTCCTGAGCCCCTTACAGCTTGTGGTGCTACAGGGACAGGCCCTAGGTTAGGGACCTTGCCACATTAGTACCAGTGTTAGTTAGGGACACAGCGGACGCTGCGCTCCCCGAGAGGAGGATTGGGCTCAAGCCTGTGCCAAAGTGACAGAGACTATCTCTAGGGTGGGATCGCCCCTGGCGGACCCTCGTGCAAGGAAGGGCCGGATCACAGACGGGATCACCAAGCGGCGGATCCTTTTCAAAGTTTCTTGCAGGCCCGAGTGCAGGAGCGCTCGGCAGGTACCTTCATAAGGGCACCAACAAATCACCTATATATACATATTCTCACATAGTGGCAGCGCTGACCACGGGACAAAGGGGTTAGATTGTGGACACTGTGTGGGGGTACACGGTGGTGGGTGCTCCTAGTGGAGTGAGTGACATTTGGGACTACGGCAACTGGTGTAGAGTTACCCCCTAGGGGGAGCAGTATTACTGAGTATACAGTGGTTGTTGCTGATACCGATGCAAAGTGTTATGATTATTCTGCATATATAGTAAACTGGTTATATACATCTCATTGTATGTACTTATTGTGTATGTGGGTCCTGTGTAGGCAACCTTCTACATTCCTAGAACCCTACACAGGGGGAGGCACTGTAAACCAGATCGATCCAGAAGACTCACCCCAGGTTCCCAGTAAGCAGAGGCTCAGGCCACATGTGAACCTACAGGTATACGCACCACACCTGGTAACACGTAGGTTTACCTCACACACATATTTGTGATTGGGATAAGGGAAGTACCCGTTACATAAAACACATGTATTAAAAAATACATAATTAAAAACGTATCTACTGTAAGTAGCAGACACATGTAGATTTTTTCAAGGTAATGGCATTCTTCACAATTCTTAGCGTACCAATATCTTAGGCGCAGAATATAACTTATACTGTACATTGTTACATAGATGGATTTTTATCACTCACTAGATCTCATTTTAGCTTTTGCTTTTCTATGCTCCTTTTTCTTTTTTGTTTGAACTGTTTCCCATGAGGAAAGTCAGCCTCTTTGATCTGGTCCTGGTTTATATGCAAGGGAGTTGATAGGTGAGCGGTTGGTTCATACTAATTCCAAAGAAAGACAGTCCCCATGAAAAAGCCTCTTCTTTTTCCAGCAACAATGTCTCATTTGATTTCAAGCACAATTTTTCAATAAACAGAAATATCTCTGTTTCTTTCATGTCAGATGGAGACCTGTGGTTTTTTTCCGCCACGTTACATTCTAGCATTAATTGAAAAAAAAATGAAAGAAACAAAGTAACACCAAGCAGCACTCAAAAAAATAAATTTTATATATATATATATATATATATATATATATATATGTATATATATAGGTATTTTAAAGCATAACAATATTAAAAATACCACCAATACATGCATCTTCTCGTATCAGATGAATGCCACAAGCAATATATCCATTATTTAATGCTTGAAGGATGCTGTATCTACGAGCAGTGGATCTGGATGTCATAGCCACTTCGGCCCATAACATTCCGTGTCACATGATATTTGTCAGACTAGATGATGGTGTGTAGATATAGCATCCTTGAAGCCAAGTATACAGTACTATGCAATGGATATATTACTTGTGACGTTCTTCTGATATGAGAAGATCCATTTATTGGTGGTATTTTTTGTACTTTGCTTTCTCTGATTTTTTATTTTTATGCTTAAAATACCTATAAAATACAGTTATATTTTTTGCACTGAACAGTGTAACTTTTGTAACAGGTGTTCCCCCACCCTAAGGGAATCAGCTGCTACTACAGTACTGGTGCTACCTGTTGGATTTACAGAAGGCCTCAGCCTCCACTCATAGGGAGCCTGGGGTGACAGTGTTCAATATATGTCTATAAGGTGCAGCACCTCCACCTATGAGGATCCTAGGGTAATGGGATTGACTCTTCATAGGACTTGTATACCTAAGGTATACTCAAATAACAAACTCACAATCAGTAAAATATAACTCTTTTACTGTAATACCACAGAAAGCATAATATGACACAATACAAACAATGCACGGTATTATAATAGAAATAACAATAGCCCAGGGGTAGCTAGCCCTGAATAGTACCAAGGTTGCTTGGGCAACTCTAACCCAGAGTCCAGCGAGCAACCCCTCCCAATATGTGTGAGGGCAGCGCTACCCTCCCCCTTGCATTGGTGCACTTCACCTTCCTGGCTTAAGGTCCCACTAAGCCACACTTCCCTTTAGGAGCAAGCACCACAACCATGTCCCACGTCTCCAACACAAGCCCCTCACACCTTAGGTCCCGGATGATGTCTGTCACGCAGGCCGCAGTGGAAAGCCTCCCTCTGCGCTCTGATCTGCTCAGATGTTTCCACTCTGCGCTCTCTCTCTCTCTCTCTCTGACAGGAGCTCCCTATCTTAAGGGCAGCCCTACACACTTATCTTCGGTGAGGGGGGTCTATTTGGGGCTATGGGGCAGGTTTGGGCCTAGTCCAGGAGCTTGGCAGGCTCTCTGGACACTCCCTCCCTTGCTCCGGATCAACTGCCTGTTCTCAACTGTCAACTGTTAACTCTCAACGGAACGCTGAGAAGAACCTCTACAAAATGGCCACTCCCACAAAATGGCCGCCTACACATCTCCCGTACATAACATGAGGCGCTAAACCGCAAGATGGCCACCGCACCACCCCGATCTTTCCTCTGCTGTGTGTTACTATGGGCACACTCCTGATTGACTGTAATGGCCCATATGATAGGAGTTCCGCCGCAGGACTTTTGGGAATTGTTGTCCCGCTATTTTACATAGCCAGGAAGTCTCCTACGTAGGTAAGAGGGGCACTCTGCTGCACTTTGTTGTTTTTTTTCAGTTAAGTGAATTAGTGTCTGAGTAAGAGCCCTAACCTATACCGTAGTACCTCGATAAAGGTAACCATTTAAAAGTGCTTATTGATTATCAGTTACAGGCCTTTCCCACGGACAAGGCTGTAAATTCTTTGAAAACAGATGAAGGCTTACTGGGCATAGCATAGCATATCTGGGGTGACGTCTCTACCCCTGAAATAGTTCAAAATGACTTGTAAAAGAATGAAAGAGATTTCATTTGACATCAACAATCATTCATGTTACTACAGGACTGTTGGGATTTATTTTCATGAAGCTGCATATTGTACATCACGTGATTCCTGATTAACTCCCACAGCAAAAAAGGTTTTTTCATGTAATTTAATGCGCTTGCACCAAGTGCATGAAATCTTGAAACTTCTTCATGCAGTCAAGGTGCTTTTAAAGACAGGTCAGTAGCTCTCTTGGGAAATGGTCCATGACACGTCCCCAATTTACAAGGGATGTCATGCGGATGACATGACATTTCCATAGGGCAGAAACCATTTCCCTGCTTAATTAACCGCAAGACAAATCGTCAAACGGCTGGCAATATTTCAATATGGAACTCTGAAGCCTGTTTTTGAACCGTAAATAAAATTAATCCCTGACTAGGTACCGTCTGTATCTACCTTTATAGATATGCATATATTATCTGCAAAAAGGAATTATAATTTGCACTTATACTGCAGTTCATTTTATACAAATAGCTCCCCAAAGTGTTTTGTAAGCGTAGTAATGAGAAGTGCTTTCACCTCTATGCTAGAACGAAACTGTGTGGGAGGTGAAAGTGTGAAAGCCGAGGGGAATAGGAGTGAGGTGTGCAGAGAAATGTACTTTCATACTTTGGAAATTGCATATTTGCAGGGGTTAAAACAGAGTTCACTGAAACATGGAATATGATCCAATTTCATGTTGAAAGACACATTCACACTTAATGTACACTAAAACAACATTTAAATGAGATGCTAAAAGTTTATAAAACATACAGTAAATAAAGCACTATAGGAGTTGGGTCATCAGCAGCTGATTGATATATTTGTTATATTAGATGGAGTTATATGGTGAGGTTTGGCATCTTAAAAAAAAAAAGCAATGAACTGATTAGGGATGCATATATATCAGGGGTGGCCAACTCCAGGGCTAAAGGGCCACCAACAGGTCAGGTTTTAAGGATATCCCTGCTTCAGCGCATAATGACTGAGCCACTGATTGAGCCACCTGTCTGAGTTATCCGCAGCAAATACAAAGGCTTTAAAACTGCACTTGGAACAAGGCTACTTCATCAATATTTCTTCATCTACTGGTCTTGGAAGTGCATATTAATATAGTTGAGTAAATGCCCAAACAACACAGTGAAAACCGTACATCAAATAAATCCCGCAATTTAAGTAAATAGCATGCAGTACTCTTTGGCTGCTCTTACTCATTGTAAATATGGTGTTATGTTTACTGTGTGGATTACTGCTAAATAAAAATTGGATCCTAAGTTCTATGTAAGAAAATAAGTATGCATGATTCAGATAAGCTTTAAAATAAATACTCAGGAGTGGTTCCTTGGATATTGAAGCAATAACTCCACAAATAAGTATACAGTACGGTTTAAATACATACTGTCGCTGAAGCATGGGGTCTAATAGAGCAGGGTCACACTGGGAGACCACCAGTTCAGTCAACATGCAGCATTCTTCTGAAACAATAAAAGGTGATAATTGATGACCTAGTACCGACTGTATAATTTATAGATCACTGACATTTACGTTTTTATTTATTTATTGGTTGGTTGTACTGGTCAGAATAATAGGCTCCCAGTAGTAAGATAAGCATGGTCATGCTCAAGAGGACCTCTGAGTCAGGTAGGATAAATAAAAAATGCTTCAAACAAACCATAGAGAATTAGTTCCCCCGTCTGCAAGATAAACAGTAACCATTATTATTATGTGCAATGCGAGTTTTCCATGCTGCAGTGCACAGCGTATTGTAACCATTAAACTGCGAGCCCAATGTTTACATGAAATAAATCACAGGGACTGCTCACTCACTATATTCTGCCTTATTGCCTTTATTGAAATCATCTGTGTATCTGCTTCCCACGCAAATTCAGGCCCTCAATGAGGGAGGAAAAAACACAGCAACATCTGAAAACATACAGAATTCCCTTTGTTATTACTTTCTCCTGCAGCACCATTAAAAAAAAACATGTGAAAACCAGATTGGATATTGATATGGTGGTTTTTATTTGTGTCACTAATATTTTAATCTAAAGAAACATTTCTCCTCCATATTAAAAGCATGCTGCACTTAAAATGATAATGAAATATCAGCTTTCTATGCCTACTGCACCTATTTAGCCTCGCCCCACCCACAATGAAAAAAAATCCCTTCTCCTTGGAAACATATACTATAGGTAGGGCACATTTACTGAGCAGTCTTGTCATAAGACACTTTTCAGCGCAGGACCACAAGGTGTACTATGGCAGAAGTCTGCTTTGTAAATATGGCCAATAATCTAAAGAAGACTGAAAAAACTGCAGAGAAAGAGAATATTTTTTTTTCTTTGTGTCTGTGCCACATTCAAAAATGTTATTAAACTAGGAAAACGCTATATTTTATATCACGTTGTGGGATGAGCGAGTAAACATTGCTTTTATTATGTGTGGTCAGTGCTCTGCTCTATCAAAAACATCACCAGCCCGGTTATAAACTCAATCAGCAGCTTATAGCAAGAAACAAAATTATATAAATGAATATTTTCCATATTCTGAATTTGGAAAAAATGTACTACGTTCTCTGTCAGCAAAACACTATAAGCTAAATGCAATCTCATCTGACATTTATTTTTCTACATTTGCAGTAATATGTATACTCAATTAATTAGCTACATTATTTCAGTTTCCGGTAACCAGGACTAACGAAGAGGACATAGCTGCAAATGAGTATCCCCCTTTCCCCCCATCCAACACATTGGCAAGTTCTTGCATTTGTGTAAGGCTAAGGCCCCGCTCCCTCCGTCAGCGCTCCCGCACTGCAGACAGGCGGGGCGCTGACATACACAGACCGCGATATGCGGTCTGTAGGGAGCGGGAGGTGGGCGGGAGTGGGAGGCTTGAGCGGGAGGGGGGGCGTGGCTTGAGCGGAGGGACCCGCTACTCTCGCCCCCCCCCTCCCTCCACGGGCTCGGGCTCGGGCTGGAGCTGCTGATGGAAGCAACACGCAGGCACTCTCTCACTCACACACACACACGCAGGCAGGCACTCATACACATACACACACACACACACACACACACAGACAGAGGCAGGCACTCACGCACTCAGGCACACACATACACAAACACAGATAGGCACTCAGACACACACAGACTGGCACTCAGACACACACACACACAAACACAGATAAGCACTCAGACACACACATACACACACAGACAGGCACTCATGCTGCTTTCCCTCCACACACTCCTCCCCGCTCCCCGAAGCCTCTCCTCCTCCCGAAGCCTCCCCTCCTCATTGGCTCACAGCCACACCACGTGATGCGTCAACACTAGGGATCACAATTCTCTTGTATCCCGTAGCGGCTGACGCGTCACAGCGTGTAGTGAGCTGTGCAGCCAGGGGGGACCGGGACCGGCTCGGGAGGATTCCCCTGCTGGTGGGGAAAGCCCGTGCAGCCGCCCGCACCGCAGGGCGCAGCGGGTCCCAGGCCTAAGAGATAAGGCTCAATGTCAGTTTCCAGAACAATATGTGCTCAGTGTAGCTGATCGTACACACCCCTGTCTAAGCTGTAGGAGCAAAACAATTTGCCTCGTCACTAAAATGGAGGCGTCAACATGCTGGAATTCCACCTTACAATATATGTGCATGAGCGTCTCCATGAGCAGTAGAAGGCGATCAGCGACTATGTAATGGAGCATGTAGCTACAGGAGAACATAGAAACGGTGCGTATCCACGGTCCTCCTTCCTGTATTCGATAAGAGACAAGAGTGGGTGTTTTGAGGAGAAACAGAGATGCTGAGATGTCCAGCTACCTGCTAATAGCCAAACGACTCTCCCTGTACTTGATAAGAGATCCAAGCGGGAGCTTAGAGCAAAAGTGGGTAACAGTGGCGCTCCCTCAAAAATAGCTGGACGAGATACAGACCCCTAAAAGAGGTTAGGGCTCAGATAAGAGTGGTGAATAAGTAGATAAATAATGAATAATACTGGCCCTGGTGGTGCTGCTGCTCAATCAAAAGGATTGTCCCATGATCCATGGTAATGGTGTAGGTGGAGTTTGGACGAGCGCATGCGAAAAGAAAAACAATAGAACATACAGTGTATAAAGAGTGTATACAAAGTGTCAGCTTGCAGTACTGTGGGAGATGGAGCATAGTGAAACACTATGTGTACTCACACGGGCATGTGTGAGTAATATCAATCAGCGTTGTCTTTAAATATTTTTCTTCCGGTTACTGGGTATGTTCATCTGCTGGAGTGTACTTGATATGGTGAACCCGTGAACAGAAGAAAGGCACAAGGTTGCCCAGAGTCAGCAAAATAATATGGGTATTACCAGGGATGATGAAATCATTTAAGATATAATAATGTACTCACACGGGCATGTGTGAGTAGAAATCATTCAGTGTAGTCTTTTGTGCAGATCCTGATGCTTCTCGTTGTCATATGTTGACTCTGAGCAACTGATGTATGCTCATAATGAGCCGGTGGGCAGGGAAAAAAGCAAAAAGGTCTACGGAGAGTTATGCAATGCTGGTACGGTGAAGGAGGGAAGGGGTAGAGGGGAGAGACAAGGGGTGGGAAGGACGTGTGGAGGAGGAATGTGGACACACTGGTGATAAGTGAAGTCAGGAGATTACTAAAATACTAAAATACACTCACATGGGCTAGTGTGGGTGAAACCCAAATGGGCAGGGCTTGCAACAGGCTTTCCTCCGTAAGTTAAATATTTGCGTCTTCAGTCCAGTGACTGGTGGTGTCTCGCAGTAGAAATCCAGGGAGGATGAAAGCCAGGCAGTACAGTTGATTAAGTGTAGCAAGGGAGAAAAACGGAGCACTAGGTCCACGCTGATATTTCCAGCAAAAATGCAAGGATGCGTTCCCAAAATAAAGGCTTATTTAATGGATCAAGAACAAAAAAAGATACACACCAACGCGTTTCGGACTATTACAAGTCCTTGATAAATGCTTGTATGCATCTTTTGGACATTCTATATGTACATTTAACATTGGGTTAATCCACCTTTTCTCAACGATCAAGATCTTTGCAGTGATTGCTGTATTTTCCTGAGCACCATGCAGCATTTTTGTCATAGTACAGTTGATAGAAAGGTGCAATTTATTAACAAATGAAAATAAAATCTGGGACTTACATATAAAATACTAAAGATGGTCTCCGTAGCTGGATACCCAGTTCCGGTTACAGTGAGTCCCTTTCACCACGTCCGGATAGCAGGGCTGGATCCCAGATAGTGGAACAAACTACGGTGGCTGCAGAGAATCACAGAGGCTCCACGCTGTGCCCGGAAGAACGTGTTTCGGAAACTCAATTCCTTCGTCAGGTTCGGGTAACAGCGTGGAGTGTGGGGGAGCTTACTGTAAATGTGATCCAATCCGGCGTTGATGCAGCTAAGGATAGATTTTGATTACAGCAAGAGTCCATCATAAGCTGTGAGCTGATTAGGCTCTGTGTGAGCTGAGGTTCGATGTGATAGGCATGTGCATGCTCAGTGCACTGCTAGCATGCTTGAATCATAATAGAAACAAGGTAGTAACACTTTTGCCACATATTTCTTAATTTAACCTGCACAATGAATGGTACAAGTCTTTCAGACGCAATAAGCTGAGCATGGATATTAAGGTAACACATTATTAACAGAATCCTCCTCCTGATACTGGACGGAGACTAACCCCAAGAGACTAATAACCTCTATATACAATGCAAAAAACAAAACAAAAGAAATGCTTGTGATTGTTAATCTCATTGATTTAATTTTTTTTATTAAACAACAATATATCATACCAACATTTGTTTATATTTTTGACATGACCACTTGAGATTTTCTAATTTACATGAGAAGCACGCTGTATATAAAGAAATATAAAACGGTTCCATCTAAATGCTATAATTTTTTAAAAGGCCCTAAAGGAAATAATTGAATGTGAGAAAGATACTCACCATACTCAGACTTTATTGGCTACCACTTCACAATGTTTCTTTTTTTTTTCTTTGTTCCCCTTCCCTTTCCCCCCCTTTTTTTTACCAGGATATATGCGCCACAAGACTTTGTTTTCATTCAACATTCACAGAATTTTTTTTTCTTTTGTTGTGACGTCACATGAGTTTCTGAATGTATGCATCAATTGTTTGCACCAACTTAATTTTGAGACACTTATTTAGTATTAATAGCGCTTTTCCCCATTTCTTTGACCAATGTAATGGAGCATGCCAAGCAGTTGCATGAGACCTTTCTACAGCCTATACAGTGGCATATGATGGGAGAAGTGTGTAGGCTTCTGAGGCCCTTAAGCAGTGCCATCTTAACGCATGGGCACGCTGGGCAGTTGCCCGGGGGCCCCACGAGCATGGGGGCCCCATGCTAATCTATGCACAAACCAGAATTTAACACTAATTTTCCAATCACCCGCCTCAACATTCAAATCTCCCGCTAACTCGGTAGGAGGAGAAAAATTACGACTTGTAGTGGAGAGTTGGCATGTCTGCATTCGCGAGAGAAATGTTGCCGTTTTTATTGCTTGCAATGTTATGGAAGCAGAATATTGTAACGGATTCGCGGGAGGCAATTAACGGCTGGGGTTGTGTAGGCCGGGCCCAGTGCACTGCTTTGCCCGGGAACTATAATGCTGTTAAGACGGCCCTGCCCTTAAGGAAGCCACCACTCTTGTGAGTAGTGAGGAAGCTGGCATAAGTCAGATCATCTCTGATTTTCCTCCTTGAAAAAACATTAATTGATATGCAGCATAATTTGAGAAATGAGGATAAGGATGTCATGAAATGGTTGATAAATTGATTGAATGTCTGATAGATTGTTTTGTCCGTATCAAAAAGGTGAGATCCACACCATCAGGCTAAACTTTTAGAACCTCAATTCAAAGACTGAATGTAAGTACAGTATGTACAGTGACGAGAAAAAGTGTGTGAACCATTTAGGATTTTCGCACATTTCAAACCTAAAATGTTATTAGATCTTAATCTAATTCCTAATAATAGATAAAGATAACCTGATTAAACAAATGGCACAAAACATGATACTTTTTCAACATTTATTTATCAACAAATGATTAAATATTCAATATCCATGTGTGAAAAGTTATGTGCCTTTAGATTCAACCTGGTGGCACCCCATTGAGCGGCAATACCTTCAAGTAAGCATTTCCTGTAACTGCTGGTCAGTTTCGCACATCAGTTTTGAGAAATTTTGGCCCATTCCTACTTACAGAACTGCTTCAACTCATTGACATTTGAGGTCTACCTTTCATGGACAGCTCAGTTTAGGTCCTGCCACAACAATTCAATGGGGTTTAGGTCCAGACTTTGACTAGGCCATTCTAAAACACGGAATTTTTTCTCCTGTAGCCATTCTTTTGTAGATCTGCTTATAAGTTTAGGCTCATTATCTTGCTGCATAACCCACTTTTGCTTCAGCTTTAGCGCACAGACGGATGGCCTGACATTCTCTTCTAGAATCTTCTGATACAATACAGAATTCATGTTGTATCAATGATGACAAGCCGTCCAGGTCCTGAAGCAGCAAAGCAGCCCCAAACAATTACACTCCTACCACTACGCTTGACGGTTGAGATGAGGTTCTTCTTTTCGAACACAGTTTTGGTTTTCGCCAAACATAACGTTTCTCATTGAGGCCAAAAAGTTCTATCTTTGTCTCGTCTATGCAGACAACATTGTTCCAGAAGTCTTGTGGATCATCTATGTGCTCTTTGGCAAACTTTAGACAGCAGCAATGTTCTTTTTAGAGAGCAGTAGTTGCCTCCTGGCTATATTTCCATGAACACCATTTTTTTTCACTCTTTTTCTGAGAGCTGAGTCATGAACATGCACATTGGCCAAGGCGAGAGTTGCCTGCAGATCCTTTGATGTTACTCTTGGGTACTTTGTGACTTCCTGGATGATTAGCCAGTTTGTTCTTGGAGAGATTTTGGTAGGACGAACGCTCCTGGATAGAGTGACTGTGGTCTTGAACTAGTGGAAAAAAAGGGAAGGAAAAAGCACTGCTACCAAAAATGAACACTACCAACTCAGCTTAATGAATCAGGCGGTGCTCGCCAGGAGTATAGAATCGAACTAATCACAAACAGAGGGTGAGACTCCTAAGAGACAGGAATCGCAGAAACTCCACATATTGGGAGCACTCACTGTTGTGTGCAAATATTTTACAATACAAATGTACTCAAAATCAGCAATGATGAGGACAGACATGATAAAATTCTAAAAAAATAAATATATATCAAGTCACCAAGCAACCTCCACATGAGTAGATGACACAGATGAATGCTGTATCCGTCCAAATGAGACCTGGATATAGTCCCAAGACTGCCTGCAAAATAAACATGCAAAATATCAGCATAAGGTCTCAGTCAAAAGTAGTCCAGAAAACTTTCAGGACTACTCTTGACTGAGACCTTATGCTGATATATATCACCAGACCTGTGTTACCTGTTTTGTCTACCACGCCCCAAATGTTTTGGCGATGATATATATATTTTTCAGCATGATTGTATATACAACCGCTTCACCGTGTACCCACTGACTATTTACGCTACATTGTTGAGATTTCTAGATGCTGTGATATATTGTATCCTTAGTGGTCTTGTCGATTTAGATCTTTTCCCCTGTTATTACGGTTAAGAGTGTTTTTTTTGTCCCACTTGTATTTGTTCTCCTTTATAGTTGGTCCACGGAGGCTCAGGTTCTGATTATCATCTCTTATCACAAATGTTCTGATCTTTGTATAGGATGGGGATCTACCTAATTATTTAAACACTTGATTCTAATGATCCTCTTTCATTTCGCTGATAAAATCAGGGTTTCACTTACTTTTGCATATACCCTGACTCTTAATTACTCATTGTTTGTCTAATTAATACATCATTTTGTTTCAAAATACATTAAATTGGTTAATATAAACCCTATTGGATATTTAAGAAAAGACTGTTTTTGGTTATCATGGAAAAACTATGGCATTTCCGTAATTATCATTGGGGTACACAAATGTTATTGCCACTTTATTTGTTTACTCAAAATATTTTAGTAATTTTTTTTGAGAATAACAATGACAGGGTGGAATTGCAAAAGTCTCTCTCCCAACTTAGAAATTACATGTTTTCAATATATTTTATCTTTGAAACGTAGTACACTATTGGTTCTTATAAGAGATGTCTGCAGAGGATTTTAGCACAGGAGACGTTTTTAAGGGAAAAAAAAGCCTTTTATTCACCACTTTCAAAACATAAAATGGCTTTCACCAGCAAAACAGGGTTACAGGGAAACAAAAACAACCTAGCTCCTATAGGGAGCTCCAACAGCATACTGTAGCCCCTGTTTACAGGTTTAGGGGGCTAAGCACCTTACCTACAACAAATATCGTAAACTTGGTAATATGCAAGTCTTTACCCTCGAACCACCGGCTTTCCCTTGGCTGGGGTAGGGGGTAAGAAGGTCCATGGTGCAGTGTGCTCTCGAGTGCAGTCCAGAGTGAGAACCTCTCTGGATCACAGATACTGAGACTGCTTTCAAGCAGGTGAGGAGATCAATGAAGTCACCCTGCTTTAGAATGAACCTCCTCAGTGCTGTATTAGGTTATGCATGCAGGATTCCCTGTCTCACTACCTAACAGGAGATCCACCCTCTCTTTTTCTTCTCCTCCCATTCTCCTCTCTTTTTCTTCTCCTCCCATTTCTTTTTGTTTGTATTGTGTTTGTTTTTCTATGTCTTGTCTGTTGTATTTATTGCACCACTGAGTAGCGCACTTATCTTGGTAATTTATTGGATTGATGGACTTGTCTACTGTGGAAGGTATACCTTGAGCGCTGCACCAGGTGTGCTGAGTGTGTTGCTGCATTTATATTACTTGCACTTATGTCACTAGAAATCAAAAAATGTATAGGCTAATTTTACTATTGAGGTTTATTATTATTTTTCTGTTGATGACATTTGTATATTTTATATTTTAAGAGTGCCATTGATTATTAGAATAGCGCAACAAATAGTTTTCTTTTGTATATAGGATAGAAGAAACTGATGTTCTCTCTCACAATGGAGGAGCATGAAATTAAACACCTTCAAAGTCCCGGAATAGGGACTCCCAGCCCAGGAGCCCCAGCAAGCCGCTGAGTCTGGCATGAGACTGAAAAGCGTATACCTGTGCATAGCTCTACTACACCAGAATGAGAGGGAAAGCACAAACTGCTGATTCCATTCCCCTCTCCCATCCGCCCCTGATCATCAACTTGCATTGAGGCTAATCAACTCCCTTCCAAAAAGCAGAATTCACCGGGCTGGGTCAGCCTCATATGTTCGCCAATGGCCTGTGTCCAGATCTCCTCAAGTGCCTCACCACTACTAACAACGTGCCCACAGTACATACATTGCACCCTCACACTATGCCAAGCAAAAGGACACAATGCTTGTTCTGTGGCACCTAGCCCTGTCCCACTCTGAAGATCGGCAGAAAAGCAACAGAGTCATTTTTCTCAGCAGGAGGGGACCGTGTATCCCACCTGGATCTGGTGTTCCGTTAAAAAGGAGTGGGTGACTGCCTCTTTCAGTGGGTGGTGGTGGTGGTGACCCCTGGAGACACGTGAGAATATGCAGGTTCCCTGATGCTGCCTTTTCCAGATGTCGTAGTGGTTGGTCTGCAAGTGTTACAGCAGACCATTCGTCCCCAGGTGGCCTCCATTCCTGCCCCTACGCACCGCTTCACTGCAAAGCACCCACTCTCTAACAAATGGGTATTAAACTGCAAATCCTATGTCCTACTGTACCTGCTTCTTCTAAAACAGAGCTACTTGCCAACACAACCTGTTCTTGTGACACAGGATGAACAGCAGTAGGAGAAGCAGGCTACTCCAACGGCTAGTTCCAGCAGGAAACCCACTGGCATGCCAACCACTTCCATTGCTGTTCTGCCCTCACTGCCAACTGAGCCTGAGGAAATATTCCTCCTCAATCTCACATTAGGGGCACGGCAGAGCACCAACTGCACTGACTGCCACCACTCATAATTTAAAAAGGAAAAAAATAGATTTAAAAAAAAAAAAAAAAAAATTATATATATATATATATATATATATATATATATATATACTGTGTATATACTGTGTATAACACCAAATGGAAAAAAACAAATGTCTACTGTATTTCTCTCTCTAATTTATTTTTCGTTTTATCTTTTAATCTTTTTCTATCTCTCTCCCTAAACTACTAAATTATTTTTATTTGTAGCTTCCTTTCTGTTACGGTTGTGCTCACACACACATGCCGAGGGAAAGGAAGGGACCCAATAGCGAGGTGGGGAAGCCGCAGGAGACACGATATAGGAGAAGTTGCCGCGCAGCTGGGGATCGGCGCACGTAGTCACGTGAGCGTGCCGCGCGCAGGAGAATGCGCGACGCGTCCGGAGGTGCGGAGTCAAGCTCAGAGACACGACTAGCCCAGCTGCATGTGTGTACATGCTCTGGCAGCAGAGTGGGGAGGTGCCCGTTCTCAGGCACAATCGCGGGGGAGTGTGTTTGCCACTAGTGAGGAGAAGGGGAGGATAGAGTGCAGAAACAGAAGGGTGCAGCAACATTAAATACAAAGTAAGGGTTCTTAGTTTAATCCTTTGGCCAAAGAATTATAAGCCTGCTACCACGTCAAGGTAAACCCTACTCAGCAGGTCCTACACTGCCCGCACGGTAAACTAACCTCAGTAGTAGAATGAGTGACTGTCCCAGTCTTCCGGAATCCAAAGGAGATGAGTAAGTGTCCCAGAGGAAGTCCAGACAGGAACAGCATGTGATGGTAGTACTTGCAGGAACCAGGGCAGGTAGCAACTGACTTATATAAAAGGCAGCGGCAGCTGTTAGCAATGAGAAAGTCAGAGGGAGGCTTACTTCCTGTCAGGAGGAAAAGGGCAGGATTTGCCAGAAAGCAAGATGGCGTCGCTTGCTTCAGAATACTAGAAGGCATCAGAGAATCTTGACTTGCAGCTAGAGTGTGGCGCCGACCACACAGAGAGCCTTGACTCGTAGCTAGAGAGCGGTGCACGCCATACAGAGAGACATCAGAGAATCTTGAGTCGCAGCTAGAGGGCGGCGCATGCCGTCACGTGTATGAGAATGCGCGATGCGACCGGGTGTGGGCCTGGCTCCGTGGTACAAGTAGAGGAACTGCGGGTGCGTGCATGCTCTGTAAGGAGAGCGGGAACTGAGATGCGGCAGGTAAGGAGGGAACACGCCGCAAGGGGCGTGTTCCCCGATTCCTTACACTTTCTTTCTGTAGCTCTCCATCTCTCTCTATCCCTTCCCTCCCACAAACCCTGTCGTTTGCCCTCACCAGAAAGTGATTGAAATAGGCAGGAAGTAGAAGTGGCAATATAAATGTTTCAGTTTTTGGACTTTGTGTAATTCGTGAATTTTAGTGGATTCCAGCTGAAGATTCCACAGATGCCGAACTTAATAGGGTATAATCTGCGTCTGAATTTCATCCGGATCGGATGGGACCACTAAAGCTGAACGGATTTTGACAAGTTCACCCATCTCTAGTGGAGATTAGCAATGCATCTTTATACATTGACGCTTAAAGATGCATGTTCAAAATGCCTCACTGAGGGCTGGATTCACAGAACTATCAAAACTCTGTTATATCATTTCATAATGTGACGTTACCTGAAAAAAGTAACGGATGCTATTTTCCCTGAGGTTTAATGCATAATTATAACGTCCATTTTATTTCTCATTAGCGTAGGCTGCTAGTCACGTTACTTTAGAGATGGACAATTTTGGGGGGGCAAAATTATCATTCGCAGCAAATTGTGTTTCTAGGTACTGTATTTTTAAATCTTCACGAATGTGTTAGCAAAAAGAAAGTCATCGCTAGCTTTTCTAAATTTAAATATGCAGTAATAGGCAAAAGAAAATTGGACAATATTTGGCAATTCTAAAAAAAAAAAAGGAAAGAAAATTGTTAATTGTACAACAAAACTCTGTGTTTTTAGAACCTTTTCAGGTATGCAATGTTTATTCTAACTAGCACAAGTTGGTGGCACTTACTGTATGCTATAATCTGCGTCAGCTCTGACTTAACAAAACAAGGGCCTCTGCCTCAGCCTTTCATATAGTTAAGACTATGGTGGAGATTCACTGACCTTCAATAAAGGTTATTGCACTGCGATGCAGTGTTAAGTGCTATTCAAATCAATGGCAGTTATTGCTAGATCGCTGTGCAATGACCTATAACAGACGTTCGTGAATCCTGACGTGTTAAGAGTCAGTTCTCATATTAGATAATCTGTAAGAAGGAAAGGCAGCTCGAATAATGTCCCACGATTATGGTTACGGATAGAGATGTGCAAACTTCTCCTACGCATGAGCGAACTATGAGATTTTCCCCCATTTTTAGTTCTGGGAAAAACTTTGTATCAATCAAAAAGTTTGTGACAAGTTCACATATCGCTACAAAGTCCATTGGCATTGCATGTTTCGATTAATTTGGATTACTTTCGCTTTCCAAATGCATTTAATATTTAAAAAGAAAACATTTTAAAAGTCGCAGGCTGTGTTTTTACCTCTTTTAAAAAAGGGAAATAGTGAATTTAGAATACTTTGAGCAATTTCAGAAGAATTTTTTTGCTCCAAAAGTTCGAGTGAAGTTTTCGCTGGTTTCACAAACGTTTGAGAAGTTTGCTCGATACTGCAGCAAAGTGAATCTTGGCAGGTTTGTACAGTTACTACGAACCGTCTTAGCCATAATGTTTGGTTAATTAGTTAAATATTAGTTTCTGATACCTTGAAAAACAGCAGTAGCATTTTAAAAGATGTGTTCTTTTTTCACAGTTATACTGTATCAGATTGTTTACATTGTAACTTGAAAATTGGGAGAGGTTTAATTTCCTTTAACGCCTCCCTTTTGTGAGATGTAAATGTGTGTTGAGCCGGATATGTCCTCCTTGCACCGACAAAGTGTCCTCTCCATCTCTTGATACATTTTCTGGCAGCGGGTTGTGCCAGATCTAGATTATGTCACTATAAGCATGAGGCCAAATGCCTGAATGTAGAGGAAACAACACAGTAGATGCAGTAAGCATTAGCATTGTGATACCAATTGAAAAGAAATACATATTGTACTGTAGCTATGGAAGAACACAAACAGAGAAATTCTCTCTTTACTGGGGCAATTCCTCCTAGGATTAAAGTCAACTAATACCTGTAACATATCTTTAGTGTGTAACCCCTCTTTAGTTGACTATACCTTAGTATCTGAGGTGGGGGCCTGAGTTCGTACAATATAATAACCCCCCACATGTGTGTGGGGCCAATAAGAAGGGGGATACCACAGCAGGATATGTATAATAGTTTATGGATACAAAAAAAAGCATAAAATATAGATTTGCAATACCCACGTGACCCTTATATAGCCCTGGTAGGTTTGGACTATTATTTTGTCCTCCTCCTGTGCAGTAATATCTGGTAAGGGCAGGTCTGCCAGGAGTAAATATGGGTTTTCCCCACACACTGTAGTTCAGTGAGTCAGTTCAGGTAGTACTCAGGCCTTGTGTCAATCAGAGGCTCAGGGGTGGGTCTACTGGATCTGTACTAAATGAAATGCCCCTTCCTGATTGAGAGAGTTCCTCCCCACCTTTGAGAGAGGATAGTCGATTCCAGCAAGCTGCCAGGGCTCTGGTACGCTTAAGGCCCTCCCTCTGGAGAGGGGAGAGATATTCCTCTTACTCCACAAGGGTGTAAGAGAAGAGCAAGGAAAGCTTCTAGGGCTCTGACTAGGAGTGGTGTCCAGGAACATTCTGAAGGTGACAACCTCTGAGTGCTGTGTGCTGTGACATAGACTGTGCTGAATCAAGAAGGACCAATAAAGACCATCTGCTTTTATCTATACCTCCTGCCTGTGAGTGGAGTATATTGTGAGGAGGGGAATATAACTGTTTTGCAGATACTTCACCCCACACCACTGGGGGCTGCACTAGATGGAGGCGCTGCATCAGTAAGAAGAATTCGGGCACAGCCCCAGCAGCCTGTCCTGTTATCCTCATGTCATCGCGGGAGACCCAGGGCCCCCTGTTACCAGCAGGTATGCACCAACAAGAGCGATGTAACCAGAGTGCTATTTCCCTTAGGAGACCCTATGTGAGATTGAGTAGGGTAAACAGGGTTACACTTATAATTAGGATCATTGCATAACAGACACAGTACAATTGTTAACCTCCAAGCCCAAAACAGTACTGCTTATAGAAGTGTGTTGTACAGTCATTTTTCCAAGCCTCCCAACCCTGGGTGATCAGGCAGGGCTATGTGACACTAGTGTATCGTTGGAGCTCTTTGATCAGAACGTCAGTTGCAGGCCTGTACTTCACAAAGATAAGTGTAAATAGTACCCTTTGCTTTAATTGCAGGGGAATTCCATCCTTCAGCTGTCTATCTCCCGAGCTTGTCCTCAGGGCTGGCAACTCCTCACTGTAGTGCCTCACTGTGCTCTGGCTCACTGTGCTGTGGCTCACCACTCAATTATCAATCCAGCTCTCTGTGAAGCATATGCAGATCCCTGTGGGTAGATGGCTCTGCAAGCAATTCACTCTTGGCTACATGCAGCTCTGGCTACACTCTTGGCTACATGGCTGCCCTTAGCACTTAAGGTTCACTCGTTTTCATAGTCCCACCTCCTTCATCAGCCCTCTCACTGGCTTGAGATAGTCACATGCCCCAGGAGTTTAACCTGTTGGATGGGCAGTGTTCTGTGTTTCTGGACACACACCGGGGTTACATGTGGTTACATCTTTTAAAAAAAAATCCAAATCTTATACGTATAAGTATTTGCAACTCTTTTTTGAAGTTCATTTGTAAACATGATGCGTGAGGTTAATTGGGATGGGTTCTATTTCCTCATTATATTCCCTTTTGTTTGATGTCAATGTGTTAGGGTGACCATACGTCCCGGTTTAGCCGGGACAATTCTGGATTTTAATTTAACGTCCCATTGTCTGGCAATATTTTCAAAATTGTTCAAAAGTCCTGGCTTTTAGTTATTATTCCTATCTGGATGGTAGCGGATGAAGATGACAGCAGAGGAGGGTGGGGCGGTGACAGAAGCGGACCCCAGTGGTCCGACCCGGAAGTCAGTCACAACTTCCGGTGTCTGCCGCCGCCATGCTTCCTAGGTAGGGACTTTAACTGAGAGGGGGTGGGGAGGAGGAAATGGGGGTGTATGAGAGAGATTTGGGAGATTAAGGGGTAGTGTGTATGTGAAGAGGGAGAGTGAAAGCGGAGTGGGAGAGGGAAAGGAGAGCGGGAGAGTGAGGGGAGAGTTTGTTGTGTTAGGAAACTGAAATAAAACAATAATATAGCATAAATGGGGATGTTATTAGACAAATACTATTATAATATTTATTTTTAAGTGATGTAATTTAGTTTATAAATATTTTTTTAATGTGTCCAGGTTTCTACTTTTTCACCATACAATGTGAGTTAAGCAAGAGTTTACACAGCCAGAGCCCCCTCTATTCCCTTCGCTTTCTCTTTTTTCGCTCTCTCATAAGGACAGGGTGGAATAAGTGTAAATAAAACACTTACTTGACAAATACTTCTTCATTCTGAGGCCCCTATGAAATTCAACTTGGAATTATTTCCCCCCAAATGAAAACAGACATATATGTTTCGGGAAGCCAAATACATTTTTTACGTTATTTGCTAAATGTTTTCTGGCAGGCTACATGGGGTTGCATCTTTAGGGTAATTACATTGGTTTAACAAAGCTAATTACAAGTAAAACATTGTTTGTAAAGGGGGCCGAAGGAGAAGCTTTTATTAAGGAATTATTTCACTGCCTTTGAAGTACACCTGGTTTTAGTTCCAGTGTCACACTCTATGTTTTATTAGGCCCCAATTGGCACTATCACAGTTTAATATATAACCTCCTGTGTCTCAGACAACATTAGGCAGGGCAGGGGCTAATTGAGCCTGCAAAATTCCATGTGCAGCGTACTGTACATTGTCCGCATGATATAAGAAAAAAGCTTGAGTATACACACAGGCGTCGGAGGTAAGGAGGCTCAGCTACACACACACACACACATATATATATATATAACGATGTTTCCCCCCCCCCCCCCCACCCCCAATCGCAGATAGGAGCCATTACGGGGTGTGTGTGGTGCATACCTGCTGGCAACAAGAGGGCTGATCGTCAGTGATGACTTTTTGACACAGGAACAGGCTTCTGGGTTTCATACCCCACATAATACTTAGCAGTGCAGCGCCTCCATCTGCCGTAGACTCCAGGGAAATGGAAATGATCTCC
This sequence comes from Ascaphus truei, assembly GCF_040206685.1. Classification (NCBI taxonomy): domain Eukaryota; kingdom Metazoa; phylum Chordata; class Amphibia; order Anura; family Ascaphidae; genus Ascaphus; species Ascaphus truei. The sequence goes on along the minus strand of NC_134487.1, from coordinate 267,947,017 downwards.
CATGGTAGAACTTGTACCTCTCCCCCCAGTTAGATCACACACCAGGCCGGAGGAATATTGCAAACAGGAACGGTTTATTACTACACACTTTGCAGTAACACTACAGGTACACAGCAGTCTTCTGCCAGATGCAGTCTCCTTAGTTCAGCTCTCACTGGAGATTGTCCCTGGACCGGCACTACAGGCCAAGGGCACCCGCAGCCGTCCTAACTCTTCCCCATCTCCCTAACGGAGACAGAGGTATAATCACACTCACTCCTCCCTGCATGGAAGAGCACATGGGTAGGCCCCAATCTCAGGCTTACAGACGTGAACAACAACTAACTTTAGGGCGGTCCTGCCCTTAAGTACAGCCAGAAGGCGGGCACCCTGTTGTCCCAGCTACAACAGGATGTACCACACTCCTGCTGCCACTCAAGAGCAGCACTAAAGGTGAAGGGGAAAACCCCATGATGACTACTGGCAAGCCTGTTGTACCAGGGCTTCCTGCCAGGAGAAGGGCAGATTAGTAGTCAGGGGTGACCCTGCTGTGTGTGTGTGTGTGTGTGTGTGTGTGTGTGTGTGTGTGTGTGTGTGTGTGTGTGTGTGTGTGTGTGTGTGTGTGTGTGTGTGTGTGTGTGTGTGTGTGTGTGTGTGTGTGTGTGTGTGTGTGTGGTGTTCATACTCTCTATTGTTGTATATTGTAGTTGTTTTATTTTCAGCTGAGGTACCCAAACATTAAATGCTACTTTAACTTTAAATTGAATATTTGTAGTACAAGCTCTCAATTGTAAATTTGCCTATTAAGAGAAAACACAATTCATTGTAAGAAACATGTGGTCTCTGTGTCTCGGTTTTGGGCACTAGCCTCAGCTGCATGCTGTTATAATTATTATTTGTTTTAATATAGCTCTGCTAGTGTTTGGAAAGCTGTACAAGGTACAGTAGAACAATATAGGCACAATAAACCCTGCTTACAATCTAATTTGGTACCTACGGGAGCTTTTGTGATTTACCCAAGGTCGCCAGAGCCAATATTAAACACAGATCCCCTTATTCAGCTTCCTGTGTTATATAGTAAATAAAAATATCACTTGTGAGCACATTCAAGTCTCAGAAAGGCCTGCAGCCCTGCTTTTCCCCATTATCTCTTAGCATACAATGCTGCCACTGCAGCAAGGGATTTTGGGAAATAACATGCAAATGGGCAACAGTGTCACCTTTTGCTTCACTGTGTGGCTCATTTACATGATATTTCCCAGAACACCTGGCAGCATTGGAAGCATTTTATTTATTTGTATTTTATTTATAAAATGTTTTACCAGGAAATAATACATTGAGAATTATCTTTCATTATCAAGAATATCCTGGGCACGGACATATAATGACAGTACATTGTTGCACGTTAAATTTAAGGAGAATATATGTTATGGGCGTATTTAACAGACAATTAACAGAGGAAAATGTGATACAGCTAAAGTCTTGAAATTACTTATACTGGAGGCGGTTTTGAGAGTCTTTGGTAGATTGTTCCAGATGTGTGGGGCACAGTAACAGAAGGAGCAATGACCAGATTCTTTGTTTAACCATCTGTCTGAAGACCTGTCTTTTGGAGTCGGATCTCAGGTATTAAGTGCTGCGTGTGGTAGAGGTGAGGAGCTTTTTCAGATAGGCTGGTAGCTGGTCCAGAATGTATTTAAAGGCAAGGCCGGAAAAATGTACTTTGCACCTGGATTCAAGAGATAGCCAATCTAGTTCTTGGAGCATTTCTCAGTTATGTTTGTTGTAATTAAATTGTAGGACAAAGCAGCATTTTGAGTTGTAGAGATTGTCTAGTTTGCTAACGTGAGTTTGGGGTTCTGTACCATATACTATGTCCCCACAGTCTATAACTGGCATTAGCATCTGATGTGCAATGCGCTTTCTGACCTGCAGGCTTAGGGAGGGTTTGTTTCTATAAAGTACACCTAGTTTGGCATAGGTTTTGGATGCTAGTGTATCAATATGCAACCCAAATGTTAAATGGGAGCCATATGCCCAGATATTAAAAATTAGTGACAGGGCCTCATCTCTGTCCAATCCATGCTGCTTCATCCTCTGCTTGGCCCCATCCCCAGGCTGCTAGCACCTCCTCCTGATTTGCTGCATTCCCCAGCAGCAGCCAATAAGGATTGAGGAAACTGCACAGCCCCTTAGCAAGTGCCTCACTTTCTCCCTGCGCTGGGAGAACGGGAAATACCCAGCCCGGTTAGGAAACACTACACTAAGCAGACTAGGCAGCTGCCAGCCCCCATGTTTTCCCAAGCTAGGTGGCTAGCTAGTTTGCCTAGTGGTTAAATTGGCTCTCGGTTAGTGTTAGAGCCTGAGATTGACACATATTGGGATCTAAATGATAGATAGGAGTGAAACCAGTTTAAAGTTTATTCCTGTATGCCAGAACACTGAAACTTGTTTAACATGATAATAATAATGGGCATCAGTGTCAAATGCCTTTGCAAAATCTAGGAATATTGCACCAGTAAGTTGTCCCAGTTCCATTCCACACTGGATCTTGTTGCAAACTTTTAAGAGGGTAGTTACCATGGAGTGGTTGGGGTGAAAGACAGATTTGGCAGAGGACATTTGCTTCATTATAGTAATCACTTAATTGGGTGGATACATTTTTCTACGACTTTGGATAGTATTGGGAGAAGAGAGATTGGTTTGTAGCTGGAGACAATGTTTTTGTCACCACTTTTGTAGACTGGGTCAACTCTGGCAGGTTTGAGGGTTATGGCCTGAAGACAAAATAGAGTTGATTCGGGAGGCAAACGGCTTGGCAATGGCTGGGACACTGAGTCGTAGGAACTTGGATTGCAATAGGTCAAGCTCACATTGGCTGTTTAATTTTAATGTTAGGAGCACTGGCGTAATCTCCCTTCAGCTCTGGGACAAATTGAAAATTGTAAGCAGTGTTGGGAGGGGGTGGAGATATAGGGGTTCTCTCAGGTTCTCCTTCTTGAATCTAGTTAGGGTTGTACTTTCTTAAGAGGGAAGTAGCACACCCCACAGAGTATTCATTGAATACGCTTGCAAGGACAGCATGATTTGTCATCCTTTTTTATATTAGATGGTTGTTGATGGATAGAAGGCTGGAATATATTGTTGCTGGATTTGATGCATTTTGATACAGATTGTCTGTTTAATATTGAGCTTTTGCTAGTCTTGCTTGCCTTGTGCATGTATTCCACAGGCACCTGTAGTTATTAAGCTCCTCGATAGTGCCAGTTTCTTTGTACAGTATCTTTTCCACAACGCATCCCTAAGATTGTATAGCGCAATAAGATCAGTTGTAAGCCACGGAAGGTGGGCCCCGCCATACTCTTGTTCTTCATGGTGGAGTATGGGTATCACAGAGTTTTAAGAACTCTGTTTGGAAATAATCAAGCACAGAATGCGGGTCAAGCCAATTGAGGTTAAAATAACCTAGAACTAACGACTCACTCCACATTTAGAGAGGAAATTGTGCCATAAAGTGACTAATATCAGTCATGGAGTGTAGTGGGGATTTTGGGGGACGGTATATGCCAGCAATAAGAACAGGTTTAGGAAAGGGGAGACACATTTTAACAATTAAGCTCTCAAAAGAGGATGGGCTTTGAGAGCAATTGTATGCTAAGAAATAATGGTGAAAATCAGGGTTGCAGAACTGTCTGAGACGTGAATATGCTCACAAGTGATATTTTTATTTACTGTACGGTGGATGGTTTCTGGTACATTTGACCCACCATAACTTTTATAATGTGTGTTATTTATCCAATGATAAGCACAAGGAACCTTCGACACAAGGGACTGTGAAATAGGAAACAGCTGTTGAATGCTGGAGTGGCTCATTCTGTCTATAAAACCGACAAAACTAGGATTTCTGGAATTGGATCTCAGCGATAAAACACCTTACGGAGGTCCTGCATTAATGTTAACAATATCATTTGCTATGGTTGGGTAAAAGCAATGCCTTTTAAGCAGTTGGTTGAAACGCATAGAATTGCATGTGGTCATACATATCACATATCATTATTTATGAAATACCTTTAGAGAAGACATACAGTATAAAGATGAGAAAAGTGAACAATGTCAATGATGTCTTTCCGATGGACAAAATGCCTTAATAAAAGCAATGCTTGATTACAGGAGGATACTCCCTGACCGGTCGTGCTCCTTCTATTACTTTGAATGCGATTTTATCTTTGAAACCATGTGAGTGCATTTTATCTCGATTCATAGATAAACAATTTTTTTATAAAAGTACACACTATGTCGGCTTTTTAACTTTGTCAAGGAAGGTGACCAGATCCCATGGGCCAAAGGCACCTCAGAGACAGACAATACAAAGATACCAGATTGCCAATATTACAAGGAATGAGGAATCTGTGAGTACACACTTCACAGGTTTTCAAGTTTCACCGATCACAATATTTGTTTAAACATATTGCACTTTATTTTGTATGTTTCTCTTATTTTGCATACACCTGCGCTCGCCAATCATCCGGCCAACTATTCATGTAGGATTGAGAAAAAACAATCCATTAAGGGTTTTGAGCTGTGAAATATTTTTTAATTTATATCACTGAATTTTTATCACTATTTTCACTATCCATTTTGGATTCACACTCACTTGATTAAATATCACGGGATATTAGTATTATGTTAAGAAAGTATTTGATCTAAGCGCCAGTTAGGGTAATACCATTTTTGCTTGCATGAGTTCCATTGTGTGTATGCCTTTTCATGCGAATACATTTACAATTTATTTTACTTTTACCTGTTTTGCTCAATGTGTGATCCTGGTAAAAAGGTGTAAATGCCTGGTCTACCGTGACAGGCCTATTTACTGGTGGCAGTGGTGGGCCTGTCACGGGAGAACATTATTAAACATTATTAATAAAATACTGTTACATTTCTTACGTCTCTGGGTATGGGGAATAGAATAAAAAGCTTCACTTTATTTTCTATTAGCCTATATTCCCCAAACACTATCAAATAGACCAAGAATGGACGTTAAAATCCCCTCACAACCATATATATAGTTGGAGCACCACAGAACAATGTGCCTATATGTATCCGGGAATCAAGCATGATTTTCGGGTACATTTTTGGGGTATCCAGCAACTCTGGACCCAGACTACCTAGACAAATTCTAACAACCCTTCCTCCACAAACCCCCCCTTGAAACTCATATCCTAGCAATCCTTGCTTGCTGGCACCCCTGGAAAGGCAAAAACACACAAAATTATTTATTCTCGCACAATACATTTATACATTAAACAGTACTGGGCTCAAGAGCTGACTCTTCTTGAACCCTTATTACGGACCAGGGGTGGTAACCAAACAGACGTAAACCTTTATTTGAGAGCCAGGTTACCCCCCTACCGTCACACTAATGCACTCTCATTTAAATATACTTTGCATATTTCATTAGCATATCTCCCAGGTTCACAAGGTATGCTCCTTTTTGAGCACATAAGTCTCTCGCAATGTATTTAGAGGCAGGTTTGAGAGGGCATGGGTATATATACAACTTGAGACTCTGTTAAAACAGGGCTCCTATCCCCGTGACTAAAAAGGAACAGTGATATCAAAAGCTTGGCTGTCACATGACTTTAAAAAAAGGATTCTAAGTCCCTGCTAAGTAATAACCATTGCAGAAATTGCACAGCAGCATGGTATACAATGTGTATTGGATTGCTTAATAAGCAGACACTCCCTAAGTATGTTAGATGCTTAGCACAGTCATGATCTATGCACAGAATGAACATTCCATGGGGTTGTATGGATCGTCAGTCAATTTCTGCCTACAATTTTACAGCTACTATCAGTCTTCTGTTTAGTGTTTACTGCACTTCATTTTGCTGGCAAAAGCAGGTCAATAATCCCACATATCCAGGAATCATATAGTCTTCCTTTCAGTTTGACCAAAAGATGTCAAATGAAACTCATGACAACCTTACCAGACAGCTCTCTGCCTTTCACACAAATCTACTGTCAGTCACTGTGTGTGCACAGCATGTTTCCTGACAAGCTAGGATGTAATTACCCCCTTGATGTAATATAAAACTCACTAAAGAGAGCCAAGAGTATAGCTATGCTCACCCTTAGGCTTGGTGCAGACAAGCTATTAGGTAAAGAAAGAAAAGTCCTCTATTTCCCAGAAAGGTCTAAACTTTGCATTCATCTCCGATGCCAACACTGAATTATTTCATAGGCTGTCAAATCATATCTAAAAGATGACATAAACAACAGGTTCAAAAATCAAGGGTAGCCCGCTGACCTGAACTTTCACAGAAATCTGTTTACATCCAGAGGGAACAACTTACTGGATGTTCAATCCATTCTGCAAAGTGGTTTTGAGATGGGATCTTTCTGGACTAAAAATATTCAAACTCAGAATAAAAGAAATCAAAAGAAAAAAGTACTGCATAGTACATGTATAAATATATCTGTCATACATTTCTTTTAATACTATTTGCCAGCAGGTGTCTTGACAGTAATTATATCCACATTCAGCTTGAATTAACCTCTCTGCTGTTAGAGGACCTGCAATGCATTGCACCATGTTATTAATCATTCCCATCAGGGTTCGCCAAGGTCCGTCATTCGCTCCATCTTCAAATTTTGATTAGAAACGAGTATCAGTCATCTAGAAACCCCTACAGAATACACCAAACTTCAATCAAATGTATTTACTTTCCATGTTGCATGAGCGTTAATATATTTAGAGTATCTATGTTTCCCGTCATATCGATTATATTTTAAGCTGCTTGAGAAAGGAGTTCATGTTATGTCTGTGTCTGCTGTGTTGTTCGTATGGTTATTACAAAGCTCTGAGTGTATGGTTAAGGCTTTGTATAAAAAGTGACTTGTGATGATTCAGGAGAGCCCCGAGTACCACCCCTCTTTTTTCTTCAAAGCTATAGTATGCTATAGGATTCATACTTAAAAAGGCTTGTTCATTTTTGGTTTTACTGAATACAACTCTTTACTCCTTACTTAAGTTAAAATCATTGTTTCCGGCAATAAGTCAGTGTATAACTTCCTATTTATGCCCTTGAGGGCTTCAGCAAAGCAATATGTTGCAGGCCTCTCTGACACTCAGGGGGCTAATGGGATTTCAACCCAAGCATAAGATTAAAAAAAGATAATAATTGTAATCTGTATAATTACTGTAACTGATAACTTCTTAATGAAGCCCTGCCATTCTCCTACTATATATAGATAAAAATACAGAGAACTCACATTTTCCTTGCCTTTGATAAGTGGCTACTCATTGGTGTGACATATTAGTGCCCCCTATGGATTTAATGTGACACTGTGATTATAGTCAGGGAAAAATGGCTCTTGCTACACTCTCCCTATAGCTGCCATTCACCTTTCTCCAGCTAGTTTGCCTAGACACACAGCACCATCTGCCTTCTTAAAATGCAAGGCTGCCCCTTAAACGCCTAATTTAATGATAATGTAATTAGCTGGTCCCTCTGCCTCTCGTCTTTTCCCCTCTCTTTGTAGGGGTAATGGGATATTTTGCTGATTCAGGTCACAGAAGAAAAGAAAAAACCCTAAACAAAAGATTGATGTATGTTTTTGTTTGGTTGTTTATGTGAATGTTGTGGTCGTGCTAATCAGAGGGTTGCCAAGTGTCCAGTAATGAACCGGACTGTCCTGTATTTGGATACTCTGTCCAGTAAAAAATGAGAGGTACTGTAATACTAGACATGTATGTGTCCAGTATTTTCCTCCCTGGACATAGTGACCTGACGCACCTTTCACCATTGAGTCCAGTATTTTTGGAGACGCTAGCTAATCAGCTCAGCCCTTGTATTGTAGGAGATATTCTCAGAATATCAGACCGTTCAGGTATAAAAGAAAGCAACAGGAGAAGGAGTGGCTCAGTGAGTAAAGACACTGACTGACACTGAGATTGCTGCAGGGGAGCCTGGTTCAATTCCCGGTGTCGGCTCCTTGTGACCTTGGGCAAGTCACTTTATCTCCCTGTGCCTTGGGCATCACAAAAAAAATACAGATTGTAAGCTCCACGGGGCAGGGACCTGTGCCTGCAAAATGTCTCTGCAAAGCGCTGCGTATAACTAGCAGCGCTATACAAGAACATGCTATTATTATTATTATTAACAGGCTTTATAGTTGAAATATAATTAATTACCTGACATGCCATTTTTATCTTGATTCCGTATTTGTTTTTATTATAATACACATCAATGTGAAATAATATTTCTGGGTTACCATTTGGCTGACAGATTGCTGCCAACTTTCTAACTGCTACTTTAAAACGTACCACAGCTACATCAAAGCAATCACTGTAAATAGCCATTTGGAACATGTATATTTTCCCTAGAGTTTTTACCTTCTGTATTACACAGCTTGTACTGGAAAGCCCAGGGTGAAGTGCAGAATCAGAAAGCTCAGAGACAACTAACTTGTCCTTCATAGCACAGAATCAGCTGTTGTGATTACATTTTTCATTTAAAAATGCAATTTTTTTTTGCACTGGAGATCAAAATTTCATGCATGCATTTGCATGTCTTCTACTGGTCCACCAAACCAGCTTCATTAACCCCGTTGTTATATATCATGTAGTGGTTAAACTGAAGTCAAGGTTTCTGGTTAATGCCATGAAAATGAGAACAATGGAGGGGTAGATCCTCAGAGGTCCGTTAAATATTGATCGATCCGCTAAATTGGGTTAATGTGATAAGTCGTAACGGAAATCCCCAAAGGTGATAAGCGTTACCATGTCCTCGAGTTCACACGAAAAATAGCGGATTGATACATTTTAACGGACGTCTGGCGTACTCATATGCAAATCACATGGTAATGAGCAGTTTATTGAAATAATGCAACAATATTTAGGTCATACCAAAACCTGATGTAACTCCCATCCTTGATTATCATTGCATTATTTTTGGGAATAGCCTAAAACCAATATACTGAGAATAGGATTTTAAACAAATAATGTAAAAACAAAAAAGATATTATATTATAACAATAATTGTATACGCTTTACATAACGCACATGAGTAACACATGCGCGTTAATTAAGGTGTGTTACAGTTTTGCCAATGCGCATGTGCAGTCTATTGGTTAACGTTTCTCTGCTCCACGAAAATCCCCTTTAATACCACTGCTACTTTTAGTAATGGACGTCATGTTAGCATATCATTAGCTCTGAGGATACCAGTTAAACCGAAGAAAAATTAAGTCCGTTACCTATTTTGGTAACAATTGTTATTAGTGCAAAAGTGACAGGCTTCAGAGGACCTACCACTGAGAGCACAACTTTTCAGCTTTTATTTCCTGGACGTCCTACTCAAGCGGTCCTCCCCTCCCTCCCCTCCCCCACCCACCCAAAATAGGTCAGGTTTTTAGGATATCCCTGCTTCAGCGCAGATGGCTCAGTCAGTCCCTGCTTCAACACAGGTGGCTCAATCAAATGCTCACTGAGCCTCTGATCTCAGGCTATGCGATCCAAAAATAACATATGGATGCATGGGTCAATCACCTGCTGGGGTTAACAACATAGAAAAATACTATGATATGGTATCTGTATCTCAGAATAAATCAGCAATGATCCCTCTCTGTACGGGCAGCATTTATTCTGACAAGCAATATTCGCCATTCAACGGAATGTTTAGTAGTAGTGGGAAGCTTGTGTGCTCCTAAAACTACAAATAGTACATTAAACCAACAATACTACATTACCCCCCTTTTTCCTTCTTCTTTTTATATTTATAGCATGTGACGATGTATAATTCTACATTCTTACGTAAGCTGGCAATCGTTTGGTGCCCCTGTTGTATATCTGTAAATATCATGATTGTGTGCCTAACGAAATGGCCGCCTTCTAACTTTGTGCTGCAGTCTGTGAAATGCTGCAGCTGATATGTAGCATTATATTACTAAGTGTAACACATTATTGTTACAGCTTTCAGGGTAATACAGTCTGCTGTTTGGAACATATTAACAGATCTGTTTGCAATACTTTGTTGTCAAAGGGCAGATCTCAAAAAGGTGTGTGTCAGAGCCTGTTACAAAAGAGGAAATGGATATAACTATAAATTGTTGCTGTAGCAATCAGCATGAACAGCACATTAAAAAAATCATTACAAATCGCATTAGGAATTGAAAAAAATGCAGACAGTATTATCTAATACTACAGAACTGATTTATTTAAAACAAAACCTATGGGATTTTTCACATTTTGCGCTTTGAGGTATCACATCCTAAAATGTGCCAATACTTCTCTATGTTCAGTGTAGAACTCTGACATTCTAAAAGGTAATCCCCTATCTCAATCATAAAACAGGGCTTCTTAACAGCAAGGAAAATTCCTATTGCTCTAGGTTTTAACTAGGTCCTGAAAGAGAGTTTCTTAAAGGAATAGACTGGTGAATTTGCCAGAATTTGCTTTCTGCAAGCATGAATAAACACCACATACACTGTAAGAATGATACAAATCTTCAAGTAAATAAAAATACCACTTGTGGTGCATTTGCATGTCTCAGACAGGTCTGCAACCCTGTCTTTCCCATTATTGCTTGGCATTCAATGCTTCCACTGCAGCCTTGGATTCTGGGTAATGAAATGCAAAAGAGCATAGTATATCACTCTTTACTTCTCATCCATTTTAACATGGACCCCTATAAGCTTAAGCTTGTGGCTTTCAATCCTTTACACCTCTTTATGTTGTCTGTTCCTACTCTTTAACATAACAAAATGCATATATAGGAGTAGAATGACAAGGGTATAGAAGAGACTAACCTGGGTTGAGAAGAAAGAGACATAGGGGAGAAGAAGGTGAGATGGGGGTTAGACTGATATAGGTGGAAGAGAGAGAGAGAGACAAAGAAGAGAATAGAGTGAAATGGGGGAGAGAGTGACATAGGTGAAGATGAGTGACATGGCTAGGGTTGCCATATCTCCAGTATTGAACGGACGGTCCTGTATTTGAGCACCCTGTCCAGTAAAAAATGAAAGGTAATACTGGACATGTATGTGTCCGGTATTACCTCTCTAGATATGTATGTGTAGACCGGTATTACCACTATGGATGTATGTGTATACCGGTATTAGTTCTCTGGACATGTATGTGTATACCGGTATTACCTCTATGGATGTATGTGTATACCGGTATTAGTTCTCTGGACATGTATGTGTATACCGGTATTACCTCTATGGATGTATGTGTATACCGGTATTAGTTCTCTGGACATGTATGTGTATACCGGTATTACCTCTATGGATGTATGTGTATACCGGTATTAGTTCTCTGGACATGTATGTGTATACCGGTATTACCTCTATGGATGTATGTGTATACCGGTATTAGTTCTCTGGACATGTATGTGTATACCGGTATTACCTCTGTGGACATAGTGACCTGACCGGCTCGGGGGGTCAGGTTATTTCCCCGAACAGGGAGAGAGCAGGGCTGTTGCTAGGGGGCTGGGCAGCTTCCTCCATTCTGATTGGCTGTTTTACCCTGCAGCAGCCAATCAGGAGGAGGCGTCAGGAGCCTGGGAATGGGGCCAAGGCGAGGAAAAAACAGCCTGGAGTGGTGAGAGGGGTGTGGTGTGTGTGTCTCGAGCGCATTGCACCTTTCCCCATTGTGTCCAATATTTTTGGAAAAGCCACCTGGCAAACCTAGAAGAGGAGATTGACATGGAGGGGGTGGGTGTGAAAAAAGTGACATTGGGGATAGACTAATATGAGGGAAGAGAAAATGACATGTAGGAAAAGAGATGGATGTGAGGGGGAGAGACATTAGATGAGAGAATGCCATGGGGGAGTAAGATGGAGGGAGAGAGAGTGAAATGGGGGTAGTTTGACATAGGGGAAAAGGCACAGGGTAGAGTGTTAAAAGGGGTAAGAGAGCGTGACTTAGGGGGAAGGGAGTGACATGGGGGAGAAATGATCTTACTACCTCCAGTGCAGCTGTAGGGTCTGCAGCGGTTAACTGTAGATCCGAGGCTCAGTGTGTCTCCTGCTGGCTGTGGCTTTGATTCCCCAAAGTAGCGGTGTGTTTTTTATTCAAATGGAGGCGGGATTTAGGGCTGGCATTAACAAAGTATTTGTAAACTAAACAATATTGCCTTTGTTGATATGACTAACTAAAAAGGCCCTTGTGGCATCAGAGGGGTTAAGCAGATAAAAACATCCATTACAATCACAGGGAAAAAAACACAAGTGAAGAGCTTCAGCAGATTACTCTATTTAGCCTTCAGTAATGGAAGAACCTGTGATGCATTGTGTTACAAGCAGCAAAATGGTTAAACAATTACAGAACAGCAAATTGGTTAAATAATGAAAGAGCAACTTGCATGCAGACTAGCAGGTGCAGCACAATACTGTACCTCACATTATACTCAGATGTCTCACTTAGAAGAGTACGTGGATATTTTTTTAAACACAACCGTTTCTCATTTTGGGAGAATGTAAATGATTAAAATATGTAATTAAATAAATCATATAACATGAGCTATTTCATAAAGACACAGCTTTTGTTTTTATGCGGAGTGGTTTTAAAGGTGGCGCTGTACACCCCAAGAGAAGGATCTAGTAAATTTATAACATACTGTAGATGATTTCTTCGAAAGATACTTTTAGCTAGTGACATGGGACTTAATTATAGATGTAAGCATGTAAAATAAAGTATTTTTCAGTGCAAATGTAGAGTTTAAATTAGGTTTGATTTTAGTCACTATGTCATTATATAGTCCTCTGGATACAAAATCCTAGTTTCTCTTGTATGTCTCTCTGGACCTTACTCAATAGCTATGAAACTTCTTCTTTATACCTGTGGGACTATATTCTTTCTTTGTCTCTGTGTCTCCACCTCTCCCCTTTTCCCCCTTTCTCCATCTCTTTCTCCTTTTATGGGGGGCCCACGCTTGCCGAGGCCTTGCCCTGTCCCCCAGGACCCTACATGTGGAGGGGGTCCGACGCTAGCGATGGAGGGAGCCCACCCAGGCCACGATCACGGAAACAAGGCCCGCCTTCCGATGGAGCCCAAATTCCATGTCTGGACCCCTCTGTGTGGGCTCCCTCCAAGATTTCCGCCACCCCCCACAGGTAGGACAGAGGCCTCACACACACACACACACACACACACACTCTGCACCGGGTGCCATGATTTAGCATGCAGGTTCTGCCTCCCGTCAGTTACATCAGCAGGGTCCATATCAGCACCATGCCACAGAAACTGTATTTCAGCTGCATGTTCATACGAAATGAAATTAATTCAAACATCACTAATAGGAAGTGACGGATTTCTTTCAAAGGACCTCTTGATAAACATTTATAAACATTTGTTGTATTTTACATTTCATTTAAATAATTTATAGTTGGTTATTTTCTATACTTAAAAGGGGAGAATAATGTAAAATTTATACCCTCGGTGTCTTCCATTGGCAAAAATGCTTTTGCTGCTTGATTCAGTGTAGGAGAAGTATATCTGGCATATTAGGAGCGTAAAAATGATTGAAACATTAAAGAGACACCAACCGTGTTGAATCCAAAGCTCCAGAGATGAAAGAGCATTTAACATAGCTGGTAGCCCTTAATTTGGGGGCAAATGAGAGAGTTTGGCAAGGCATAAAGGTCACAGTAAAAATATTATGTATTGAAATAATTAACCTCTTGATGTGCAGTATGAGTGGTGGCAAGAAATTATTCAAACTTTTTCTGGTTTGTCACATCTTCATAGCAATATAAGGCCTATCAGTAGATTGGTAACTACAGGTAGTGCATTATTTTCTACTTATCAGCCATTGAAACAGGTATTCAATATTGAAGCACTGTTGAAAAAACTAAATGCAACAATATACTTTCCTTTATTTCAGATTCAATATAATCGGTATTTATTGAAGCAGCCATACGCAAAATTGACAAAAATGCATACATTTGCAAGCAGGTGCAGCCGCATCCAACAATTTGTGACAATATTACTGTGCAAGAGATAAAAGCAATGTTACGAAGCTATATTGAAAAAAAATATCTGTAAATTGCCCAATGAAAACAAAGTCATTTTTTTTCCTTAGGCTTATATTATGCGTAAAGTATACAGATGTAGTCAATGTTATTGCAACCTCTGGTGCACTCTTACAGCTGAAGTTGTGCAATAGCCCTACTGTACACCCTTCAAAGTCGCGGCTGAATCAAAACAATGGCAGATTCTACTGCTGGCGTGATGTGTATGTCCCACTGCAGCACCACGGGTTGCACCAGAAACATTTTGACACTCCATGACTCTGTGTCAATGTATCAAGATGTACTGCTTTATTTTTGTGCCCCAAATTGCTCCGTTGGTGCCATAAGCGTTTTAGAGAGTGGTTATAGGAGGAGAGAATCAGATCAATAGTAATGTGACTGAGATGTACAGTATCAAAAGTTGCTCCTGTAACTGTGGCAGTTTTCCTATCTCTGAAACCAGCGATGCATAAACTGAGGGGTGAGAGACTGACTGCGGGGGGGTCGGGGTTTACAGAGGCTCCGCGCGCTTTCCGAAGGCACTTAAATTAAGTGCCAGGGGAGCAGCGAAGGCCTCTATAAAACTCACTTACCTTTGCTCCTGCGGCATCTTAGACGCGTTGCCATGGCAACACGGTGTCAAATGACGACACAAGGTCATGTGACATCACGTAGCTATGGCACCGTGACGTCATGCCGGCAGAGCCGAGGCAAGCGGGGGGGGGGGGGGGGGCGCAGAGAGAGGGGAACCGCCGGCAGGGGGGCGCAGGGAAAAAATTGTGCCCCCCTGTCTTAAACCACCAGGTCTAGGTGGGCCTAATCTCTGCTCTAAAAAGATCTGCGCCAAATGTAAGAAGAAAGATTCATACAATTGTTGCTGACGCAAATATCTGCTGTGTTTTGGAACAATTTGCACCATTTTGATTCATATCCTCCTACAGTATGTACAATAATAGCTCACATACATGTCATATTGGTAATTTAGATATCTACAAGAAGAAAAAAACGGAGAAAAAAATGAATTCCAAGTCTTTTCATTCCACAACATGATGTTTGTTGTTGGATATACAATTGTGTTATAACACTTCCCAGAGTGCAGAATAAGATTCCAATGACAGACATTTCTCAAACTTGGGATACATGGAGAAAATGGAATAGCAAACAAGTTTTTCAACACACTGGGGGTCCAAACTGCCTAAAATCTTTAATATCAGGGCAAATAAAGGGATATTTCCTAAGTGAGGAATGGATGTTATTTGCCCAGCGGTTAACAGAGTACTCACAAAACAAATCGTCCGTACTAGAGCTGAATACTGTGGCATACTGTAGGGTTAACATATTGTTATTGCAGAATAACGTGATGTTATTTAAGTCTTGGAGTTACTCCCAGTCACATATTAAAATCAGGCTTTTGGAGGAGAGAATAGGGAAGCTATGAAATAATACTATGTTATTTAAGTCAGCCCTAAACCTGAAAGAGGGCTTTGGACTATGACGTTTGACCTATTTCAGTGTCTGGATGGGAGTAACGCCAGATTTAGGACTGACTTATATAACGTAAAGGTATTTTTGGTCGTTAACCTTCGTGGAGTTTTGCGAACAGGGTATTCTTCTTCTAGCAGTTCATTTGCATTGCATTTGCATATAATTTCCCCAAACTTCCTTTCTTTATAATGCCAATGGTTTAATGTGACCTTAACATGTGTTAATGTTACGTTACTTCATGAGTACAACTTTACCATTAACATTGCGTTAACTGAGGGTGCCGTTATGTTAAATAGCCTAACAGAGTTTAGTGACTTTGATTAGTGTATAATTCCCCACCTGGGATCTTGGAACAGCCAGGAGCTCTTCAGCCAGTGCCTTTGTTAATATTGCAGTAGGAAGAACTGAAGATCAATGTTGGCGCCTGCACATTAGGGGTGACAATAACTACACAATACTCAAATAGAGCAAAGCGTTGAGGGGTCGTCACACTCTGAGGACATCTTCCAGAATACTTAAGGAATTACTGTGGTGCTTTTGAAATGTTGAGCGAGAGAAGGGTCTTGATTCTGCACTAACAGCTCTACATACGCCAAACACTATTACCTTTTATGCTGAAGGAGACTCTAGAAGGCATATAAAAAAATAACTTGGGTCACGTTTAATGTTATATTAATGAGGGGAAATCCCTATTTGAGGACTTCTTGCAATCTAAGCATGCACTCAGCATTAAGCTCTGCCTTTACAGAACACATTGCTCTACATTTAAAGGACACAATAGGTTAAAAACTTCCATTACCAGTGATATTACATTAATAGATCAATGGGGTTATATTGAGTATAATACAACATGCTTTATAACCTATTTATTTTTATTATTATTACTGTTTTAATATCGTAGAGTTCATTGTTGGGATCATATCTATTTAGCAGTAGCACTAATGGCCATTGTGGTGTTATAGTATATGTATGGATTTTGGACTTTTTAAGTTTTGTATTTGGTGATAATAAAAAGTTTGTTTTTAAGCACTCAGTGTTATTTTTATATGTGGCTTTTCTGTAGGTGCTATATGGAGGACATATGGCCAGCGTCTAGATTTAGTGTTTTTTTTTAAAGGGATTTTTGTGTCAAAGATGGCTAGCACCCCGGTTATAGTAAGACTATTTTTACAGGTCGGTCATCTTTTACATAATTGTTATAGTAAAATAAAAATATGTTGATTTTATTGGGTCTGAGTCAACACAAACATTTTCTAAATGGCGATACAAAATGTATCTAATTGAGATGGGCAAAATCAAACAAATCATGTTTTGGCAAAACACATAATATTTTAAGAATCAAAACCACATTCAATATCAAAACACAACTAAGAAAAAGAAAAAAAAAACAGACTGAAAGGTCCCACCCTTAGGAGCCTATTCACTAAACTCCGATAAGTGACTTCATGCTGGTTAAGTACGCTTTCAAGCGATTTTGCATGTGTAGCTATTCACAAAGCTTCGATAACATGGCAAAATCGCTTGAAAACTGCTTTTTAAGGAGCGTTTTCACTCCTGCTATAACAAGCCATGTCATACAAAACGTATTGCACAGCAGATGCTAATGCCAATTATCGGCTATGGAGACATACA